>NW_028225181.1:72776420-72814598 GCF_052327205.1 Somniosus microcephalus | reverse complement strand
GGATGGGGGTGAACCCCGAAAACCATGGACCCCGGAGAAACCGAAAACCAGAGAGAGACGCCGGGGATCCCAAATCCTGCGACAGAGACCCTGGAAACCCCAGAACGACCCCCGGGAACCCACGAAACCCCAGGGAGACCCCCGGGGAACCTCGAGACCCCCGGGAACCGCCGAAACCCCAGAGAGACCCCGGGAACCCCGAAACCCTAGAGACCCCAGGGGAACCTCCGAAACCCTAGAGACCCCCGGGAACCCCAAAACCCCAGAGAGACCCCCGGGGAACCTCCGAAACCCCAGAGACCCCCGGGAACCCCGAAACCCCAGAGAGACCCCCGGGATCACCCAAAACCCTAGAGACCCCCGGGGAACCCCGAAACCCCAGAGAGACCCCCGGGATCACCCGAAACCCTAGAGACCCCAGGGGAACCCCGAAACCCCAGAGAGACCCCCGGGGAACCCGAAACCCCAGAGAGACCCCAGGGAACCCCGAAACCCAGAGACCCCCGGGGAACCCCGAAACCCCAGAGAGACCCCGGGATCACCGAAACCCTAGAGACCCCAGGGGAACCCCGAAACCCCAGAGAGACCCCCGGGGAACCCCGAAACCCAGAGAGACCCCCGGGAACCCCGAAACCCCAGAGACCCCCGGGGAACCCGAGAGAGACCCCCGGGGAACCCGAGAGAGACCCCCGGGGAACCCCGAAACCCAGAGAGACCCCCGGGGAACCCCGAAACCCAGAGAGACCCCGGGATCACCCGAAACCCAGAGAGACCCCCGGGAACCCCGAAACCCCAGAGAGACCCCCGGGATCACCCGAAACCCAGAGAGACCCCCGGGATCACCCGAAACCCCAGAGAGACCCCGGGGAACCCGAAACCCCAGAGAGACCCCCGGGGAACCCGAAACCCAGAGAGACCCCCGGGGAACCCCGAAACCCAGAGAGACCCCGGGATCACCCGAAACCCAGAGAGACCCCCGGGGAACCCCGAAACCCCAGAGAGACCCCCGGGATCACCCGAAACCCAGAGAGACCCCCGGGATCACCCGAAACCCCAGAGAGACCCCGGGGAACCCCGGAACCCAGAGAGACCCCCGGGAACCCCGAAACCCAGAGAGACCCCCGGGAACCCGAAACCCAGAGAGACCCCTAGGAACCCCGAAACCCAGAGAGACCCCCGGGAACCCCGAAACCCCAGAGAGACCCCGGGGAACCCGAAACCCCAGAGAGACCCCGGGAACCCCGAAACCCCAGAGACCCCGGATCACCCGAAACCCCAAGAGAGACCCCCGGGAACCCGAAACCCCAGAGAGACCCCGGGGAACCCCGAAACCCCAGAGAGACCCCCGGGAACCCCGAAACCCCAGAGAGACCCCCGGGGAACCCGGAACCCAGAGAGACCCCCGGGAACCGAAACCCCAGAGAGACCCCCGGGAACCCGAAACCCCAGAGAGACCCCGGGAACCCCGAAACCCCAGAGAGACCCCAGGGGAACCCGAAACCCAGAGAGACCCCGGGAACCCGAAACCCAGAGAGACCCCGGATCACCCGAAACCCAGAGAGACCCCGGGAACCCCGAAACCCAGAGAGACCCCGGGGAACCCGAAACCCCAGAGAGACCCCCGGGGAACCCCGAAACCCAGAGAGACCCCGGGGAACCCGAAACCCCAGAGAGACCCCGGGATCACCCGAAACCCCAGAGAGACCCCCGGGGAACCCGAAACCCCAGAGAGACCCCCGGATCACCCGAAACCCCAGAGAGACCCCCGGGAACCCCGAAACCCCAGAGAGACCCCCGGGAACCCGAAACCCCAGAGAGACCCCGGGGAACCCGAAACCCAGAGAGACCCCCGGGACCCGAAACCCCAGAGAGACCCCCGGGGAACCCGAAACCCAGAGACCCCCGGGAACCCCGAACCCCAGAGAGACCCCGGGGAGACCCCGGGACCCGAAACCCCAGAGAGACCCCCGGGAACCCCGAAACCCCAGAGAGACCCCCGGGATCACCCGAAACCCCAGAGAGACCCCCGGGATCACCCGAAACCCCAGAGAGACCCCGGAACCCCGAAACCCAGAGAGACCCCGGGAACCCGAAACCCAGAGAGACCCCGGGGAACCTCCGAAACCCCAGAGAGACCCCCGGGGAACCTCCGGAACCCAGAGAGACCCCGGGGAACCTCCGGAACCCAGAGAGACCCCCGGGATCACCCGAAACCCCAGAGAGACCCCGGGATCACCCGAAACCCTAGAGACCCCCGGGGAACCCCGAAACCCAGAGAGACCCCCGGGATTCACCCGAAACCCTAGAGACCCCCGGGGAACCCCGAACCCCAGAGAGACCCCCGGGAACCCCGAAACCCCAGAGACCCCCGGATCACCCGAAACCCTAGAGGACCCCGGGAACCTCCGAAACCCAGAGAGACCCCGGGAACCCCGAAACCCCAGAGAGCCTCCGATTTAATCGCAGACCCCCGGGAACCCGAACCCCAGAGAGACCCCCGGGAACCCCGAAACCCCAGAGACCCCCGGGATCACCCGAAACCCTAGAGACCCCGGGATCACCCGAAACCCCAGAGAGACCCCCGGGAACCCCGAAACCCCAGAGAGACCCCCGGATCACCCGAAACCCGAGAGACCCCCGGGATCACCCGAAACCCCAGAGAGACCCCGGGATCACCCGAAACCCTAGAGACCCCAGGGGAACCTCCGGAACCCCAGAGAGACCCCCGGGATCACCCGAAAACCCCAGAGACCCCCGGAACCCCGAAACCCAGAGAGACCCCCGGGGAACCCCGAAACCCCAGAGAGACCCCAGGGGAACCCGAAACCCCAGAGACCCCCGGGATCACCCGAAACCCCAGAGACCCCCGGAACCCCGAAACCCCAGAGAGACCCCCGGATCACCGAAACCCCAGAGAGACCCCCGGGATCACCCTAAAACCCCAGAGAGACCCCCGGGAACCCCGAAACCCCAGAGAGACCCCCGGGATCACCCGAAACCCCAGAGAGACCCCCGGGAACCCCGAAACCCCAGAGAGACCCCGGAACCCCGAAACCCAGAGAGACCCCCGGAACCTCCGAAACCCCAGAGAGACCCTGAGGAACCCCGAAACCCCAGAGAGACCCCCGGGAACCCCGAAACCCCAGAGACCCCCGGGATCACCCGAAACCCAGAGAGACCCCGGGAACCCCGAAACCCAGAGAGACCCCCGGGATCACCCGAAACCCCAGAGAGACCCCCGGAACCCCGAAACCCCAGAGAGACCCCCGGGAACCCGAAACCCCAGAGAGACCCCCGGGGAACCCCGAAACCCCAGAGAGACCCCGGGATCACCCGAAACCCCAGAGAGACCCCCGGGGAACCCGAAACCCAGAGAGACCCCGGGATCACCCGAAACCCAGAGAGACCCCGGGAACCTCGGAACCCCAGAGAGACCCCCGGGGAACCCCGAAACCCTAGAGAGACCCCCGGGGAACCTCCGGAACCCAGAGAGACCCCCGGGATCACCCGAAACCCCAGAGAGACCCCGGAACCCCGAAACCCTAGAGACCCCCGGGAACCCCGAAACCCCAGAGAGACCCCCGGGAACCCCGAAACCCCAGAGACCCCGGGAACCCCGAAACCCAGAGAGACCCCGGGATCACCCGAAACCCTAGAGACCCCCGGGATCACCCGAAACCCCAGAGAGACCCCCGGGGATCACCCGAAACCCTAGAGACCCCCGGGGAACCCCGAAACCCCAGAGACCCCGGGATCACCCGAAACCCTAGAGACCCCCGGGGAACCCCGAAACCCCAGAGAGACCCCCGGGATCACCCGAAACCCCAGAGAGACCCCCGGGGAACCCCGAAACCCCAGAGAGACCCCCGGGGAACCCCGAAACCCCAGAGAGACCCCCGGGGAACCCCGAAACCCCAGAGAGACCCCCGGGAACCCCGAAACCCCAGAGACCCCCGGGAACCCCGAAACCCCAGAGAGACCCCGGGATCACCCGAAACCCTAGAGACCCCCGGGATCACCCGAAACCCCAGAGAGACCCCCGGGGATCACCCGAAACCCTAGAGACCCCCGGGGAACCCGAAACCCCAGAGAGACCCCCGGGGAACCCCGAAACCCCAGAGACCCCGGGATCACCCGAAACCCTAGAGACCCCCGGGGAACCCCGAAACCCCAGAGAGACCCCCGGGATCACCCGAAACCCCAGAGAGACCCCCGGGGAACCCCGAAACCCCAGAGAGACCCCCGGGATCACCCGAAACCCTAGAGACCCCCGGGATCACCCGAAACCCCAGAGAGACCCCCGGGATCACCCGAAACCCCAGAGAGACCCCCGGGATCACCCGAAACCCCAGAGAGACCCCCGGGATCACCCGAAACCCTAGAGAGACCCCCGGGGAACCCCGAAACCCCAGAGAGACCCCCGGGATCACCCGAAACCCCAGAGAGACCCCCGGGATCACCCGAAACCCCAGAGAGACCCCCGGGGAACCCCGAAACCCCAGAGAGACCCCCGGGGACCCCAAAACCCCAGAGAGACCCCCGGGAACCTCCGAAACCCCAGAGAGACCCCCGGGAACCTCCGAAACCCCAGAGAGACCCCCGGGATCACCCGAAACCCCAGAGAGACCCCCGAGGAACCCCGAAACCCCAGAGACCCCCCGGGAACCCCGAAACCCCAGAGAGACCCCAGGGGAACCCCGAAACCCCAGAGAGACCCCCGGGATCACCCGAAACCCCAGAGACCCCCGGGAACCCCGAAACCCCAGAGAGACCCCCGGGATCACCCGAAACCCCAGAGAGACCCCCGGGATCACCCGAAACCCCAGAGAGACCCCCGGGATCACCCGAAACCCCAGAGAGACCCCCGGGGAACCCCGAAACCCCAGAGAGACCCCCGGGGAACCCCGAAACCCCAGAGAGACCCCCGGGGAACCTCCGAAACCCCAGAGAGACCCCCGGGGAACCTCCGGAACCCCAGAGAGACCCCCGGGAACCCCGAAACCCTAGAGACCCCCGGGGAACCTCCGGAACCCCAGAGAGACCCCCGGGGAACCTCCGGAACCCCAGAGAGACCCCCGGGAACCCCGAAACCCCAGAGAGACCCCCGGGGAACCCCGAAACCCCAGAGAGACCCCCGGGGAACCTCCGAAACCCCAGAGAGACCCCCGGGGAACCCCGAAACCCCAGAGAGACCCCCGGGAACCCCGAAACCCCAGAGAGACCCCCGGGGAACCCCGAAACCCCAGAGAGACCCCCGGGGAACCCCGAAACCCTAGAGAGACCCCCGGGGAACCCCGAAACCCCAGAGAGACCCCCGGGGAACCCCGAAACCCCAGAGAGACCCCCGGGAACCCCGAAACCCCAGAGAGACCCCCGGGGAACCCCGAAACCCCAGAGAGACCCCCGGGAACCCCGAAACCCCAGAGAGACCCCCGGGAACCCCGAAACCCCAGAGAGACCCCCGGGGAACCCCGAAACCCCAGAGAGACCCCCGGGGAACCTCCGAAACCCCAGAGAGACCCCCGGGAACCCCGAAACCCCAGAGAGACCCCCGGGGAACCCCGAAACCCCAGAGAGACCCCCGGGATCACCCGAAACCCCAGAGAGACCCCCGGGGAACCTCCGAAACCCCAGAGAGACCCCCGGGATCACCCGAAACCCCAGAGAGACCCCCGGGGAACCCCAGAGAGACCACCGGGAACCCCGAAACCCCAGAGAGACCCCCGGGATCACCCGAAACCCCAGAGAGACCCCCGGGGAACCCCGAAACCCCAGAGAGACCCCCGGGATCACCCGAAACCCTAGAGAGACCCCCGGGATCACCCGAAACCCCAGAGAGACCCCCGGGATCACCCGAAACCCCAGAGAGACCCCCGGGAACCCCGAAACCCCAGAGAGACCCCCGGGAACCCCGAAACCCCAGAGAGACCCCCGGGATCACCCGAAACCCCAGAGAGACCCCCGGGATCACCCGAAACCCCAGAGAGACCCCCGGGAACCCCGAAACCCCAGAGAGACCCCCGGGATCACCCGAAACCCCAGAGAGACCCCCCCGGGAACCCCGAAACCCCAGAGAGACCCCCGGGAACCCCGAAACCCCAGAGAGACCCCCGGGAACCCCGAAACCCCAGAGAGACCCCCGGGAACCCCAAAACCCCAGAGAGACCCCCGGGATCACCCGAAACCCTAGAGAGACCCCCGGGAACCCCGAAACCCCAGAGAGACCCCCGGGGAACCCCGAAACCCCAGAGAGACCCCCGGGGAACCCCGAAACCCCAGAGAGACCCCCGGGGAACCCCGAAACCCCAGAGAGACCCCCGGGGAACCCCGAAACCCTAGAGACCCCAGGGGAACCTCCGAAACCCCAGAGACCCCTGGGAACCCCGAAACCCCAGAGAGACCCCCGGGGAACCCCGAAACCCCAGAGAGACCCCCGGGGAACCCCGAAACCCCAGAGAGACCCCCGGGAACCCCGAAACCCCAGAGAGACCCCCGGGAACCCCGAAACCCCAGAGAGACCCCCGGGAACCCCGAAACCCCAGAGAGACCCCCGGGGAACCCCGAAACCCCAGAGAGACCCCCGGAACCCCGAAACCCCAGAGAGACCCCCGGGGAACCCCGAAACCCCAGAGAGACCCCCGGGATCACCCGAAACCCTAGAGAGACCCCCGGGAGCCTCCGAAACCCCAGAGAGACCCCCGGGAACCCCAAAACCCCAGAGAGACCCCCGGGAACCCCGAAACCCCAGAGAGACCCCCGGGATCACCCGAAACCCCAGAGAGACCCCCGGGATCACCCGAAACCCCAGAGAGACCCCCGGGATCACCCGAAACCCCAGAGAGACCCCCGGGAACCCCGAAACCCCAGAGAGACCCCCGGGAACCCCGAAACCCCAGAGAGACCCCCGGGGAACCCCGAAACCCCAGAGAGACCCCCGGGAACCCCGAAACCCCAGAGAGACCCCCGGGAACCTCCGAAACCCCAGAGAGACCCCCGGGGACCCCAAAACCCCAGAGAGACCCCCGGGAACCTCCGAAACCCCAGAGAGACCCCCGGGGACCCCAAAACCCCAGAGAGACCCCCGGGAACCCCGAAACCCCAGAGAGACCCCCGGGGAACCTCCGAAACCCCAGAGAGACCCCCGGGAACCCCAGAGAGACCCCCGGGATCACCCGAAACCCCAGAGAGACCCCTGAGGAACCCCGAAACCCCAGAGAGACCCCCGGGATCACCCGAAACCCCAGAGAGACCCCCGGGGAACCCCGAAACCCCAGAGAGACCCCCGGGGAACCCCGAAACCCCAGAGAGACCCCCGGGATCACCCGAAACCCCAGAGAGACCCCCGGGATCACCCGAAACCCCAGAGAGACCCCCGGGATCACCCGAAACCCCAGAGAGACCCCCGGGATCACCCGAAACCCCAGAGAGACCCCCGGGATCACCCGAAACCCCAGAGAGACCCCCGGGGAACCCCGAAACCCCAGAGAGACCCCCGGGATCACCCGAAACCCCAGAGAGACCCCCGGGAACCCCGAAACCCCAGAGAGACCCCCGGGATCACCCGAAACCCCAGAGAGACCCCCCCGGGAACCCCGAAACCCCAGAGAGACCCCCGGGATCACCCGAAACCCCAGAGAGACCCCCGGGGAACCCCGAAACCCCAGAGAGACCCCCGGGGAACCCCGAAACCCCAGAGAGACCCCCGGGATCACCCGAAACCCCAGAGAGACCCCCGGGGAACCCCGAAACCCCAGAGAGACCCCCGGGATCACCCGAAACCCCAGAGAGACCCCCGGGAACCCCGAAACCCTAGAGACCCCAGGGGAACCTCCGAAACCCCAGAGACCCCTGGGAACCCCGAAACCCCAGAGAGACCCCCCGGGGAACCCCAAAACCCCAGAGACCCCCACAGGGAACCCCCAAAACCCCAGAGAGACCCCCGGGGGCCCCGAAACCCCAGAGAGACCCCCGGGGAACCCCGAAACCCCAGAGAGACCCCTGAAACCCAGCCGTACCCCGTAAACCGAACCAAAGACTCAAGGGGTTCTCCTCCCCCGCCCCCGCAGCGACAGCATTATGGGATGGCGTTTGGTGGTTTCAGGCTTCAACGGGTCGCCTCTCCGCTGAGCGGCCAGCTGGATATTCAACCGGGGTAGGCAGCACTCCCAAGCAGATCCCGCCCACTCTGCGCCCCCCTCCCCCAACCAGATGCCCTTGCAGTCGAATATCCATTCGAGGCACGCCAACCTCGACCCCCCCCCCACCCCCATCCTGTTGGACTCAGTACCACCGGCTGCCCGAGAAGCGCGGGCGGGTGGGGGTTGTGGCGCCGGCGATTCCGGCCGCTGCCGTGCATCGACTCTTCCGGGGGTGGGGGGAGGCGGCCCGCCCTCTGACCCCCCGCCCTCTGACCCCCGCTCCCCAGGTGATGCACCAACCATTGCACAGTTAAATATATAAAAATATATCGGCTCCAAATAAACTGAAAATAAATAAAATACAGCGGGAGTGTCGGCTGTTTCATTACCGATGGGGCGGGGCAGGAAGAGGGCGGGGAAAGGAGGTGGGGGCTCTAAGATTGTATAAACTGCACCCCCCTCCCCACCTGACACAAAATGATCAGAATTAACACCCGGACAGATTTCTCCCCCCCTCCCCACCCATAGTTCCCCATTCCCACCTCAACCCCTCCCCAGCCCACAGATTAACCCCCCTCTCCCCACAACCCCACGGATTCGGGCTGCGGGACCCCTCGGGCTACAGGACCCGTCCAATCCTCACGGGCTCCTCGATCGGGAGAGGGGAGTTGGAGAAGATTTTACAGCGAGTGTCCTTGAATGAGTCTGGTCCTATCGGTGGGGATTAACCCTCTCACCCACCTCCTCCCAGTTACAGACACCGGGCAGTTTGTTCCCTATCGGAGGAGATTAACCCTCTCACCCACCACCTCCCAGTTACAGACACCGTGCAGCCTGTTCCCTATCAGAGGGGGATTAACCCTCACACCCACCTCCTCCCAGTTACAGACACCAGGCAGCCTGTTCCCTATCAGAGGGGGATTAACCCTCTCACCCACCACCTCCCAGTTACAGACACCGTGCAGCCTGTTCCCTATCAGAGGGGGATTAACCCTCACTCCCACCTCCTCCCAGTTACAGACACTGGGCAGTCTGTTCCCTGTCGGAGGGGATTAACCCTCTCACCCACCTCCTCCCAGTTACAGACACCGTGCAGCCTGTTCCCTATCAGAGGGGGATTAACCCCCTCACCCACCACCCCCCAGTTACAGACACCGGGCAGCCTGTTCCCCTATCGGAGGGGGATTAACCCTCACACCCACCCCCTCCCAGTTACAGACACTGGTCAGTCTGTTCCCCTATCGGAGGGGATTAACCCCCTCACCCACCACCTCCCAGTTACAGAAGCCGGGCAGCCTGTTCCCCTATCGGAGGTGATTAACCCTCTCACCCACCACCTCCCAGTTATAGACACCGGGCAGTTTGTTCCCTATCGGAGGGGATTAACCCTCTCACCCACCTCCTCCCAGTTACAGACACCGGGCAGCCTGTTCCCTATCGGAGGGGATTAACCCTCTCACCCACCTCCTCCCAGTTACAGACACTGGTCAGCCTGTTCCCTGTCGGAGGGGATTAACCCTCTCACCCACCTCCTCCCAGTTACAGACACCGTGCAGCCTGTTCCCTATCGGAGGGGGATTAACCCTCACACCCACCCCCTCCCAGTTACAGACACTGGTCAGTCTGTTCCCCTATCGGAGGGGATTAACCCCCTCACCCACCACCTCCCAGTTACAGAAGCCGGGCAGCCTGTTCCCCTATCGGAGGTGATTAACCCTCTCACCCACCACCTCCCAGTTATAGACACTGGTCAGCCTGTTCCCTGTCGGAGGGGATTAACCCTCTCACCCACCTCCTCCCAGTTACAGACACTGGTCAGCCTGTTCCCTGTCGGAGGGGATTAACCCTCTCACCCACCACCCCCCAGTTACAGACACCGGGCAGCCTGTTCCCTATCGGAGGGGATTAACCCTCTCACCCACCTCCTCCCAGTTACAGACACCGGGCAGCCTGTTCCCTATCGGAGGGGATTAACCCTCTCGCCCACCACCTCCCAGTTACAGACACTGGGCGGAGGGGATTAACCCTCTCACCCACCTCCTCCCAGTTACAGACACCGGGCAGCCTGTTCCCTATCGGAGGGGATTAACCCTCTCGCCCACCACCTCCCAGTTACAGACACTGGGCGGAGGGGATTAACCCTCTCACCCACCTCCTCCCAGTTACAGACACCGGGCAGCCTGTTCCCTATCGGAGGGGATTAACCCTCTCACCCACCTCCTCCCAGTTACAGACACTGGTCAGCCTGTTCCCTGTCGGAGGGGATTAACCCTCTCACCCACCTCCTCCCAGTTACAGACACTGGTCAGCCTGTTCCCTGTCGGAGGGGATTAACCCTCACACCCACCTCCTCCCAGTTACAGACACCGGGCAGCCTGTTCCCTATCGGAGGGGATTAACCCTCTCGCCCACCACCTCCCAGTTACAGACACTGGGCGGAGGGGATTAACCCTCTCACCCACCTCCTCCCAGTTACAGACACTGGGCAGCCTGTTCCCTATCGGAGGGGATTAACCCTCTCACCCACCTCCTCCCAGTTAGACAGGTTACAGTCTAGAGGGATAGAATTGAAAAGTAGGGAAGTAATGCTAAACCTGTATCGAACCTTGGTTAGACCACACTTAGAGTACTGCGTACAGTTCTGGTCGCCATATTATAAAAAGGATATAGAGGCACTGGAGAGGGTGCAGAGAAGATTGACAAGGCTGATACCAGAAATGCAAGGGTATACATATCAGGAAAGGATGAAGAGGCTGGGTCTATTTTCTCTTGAAAAAAGGCTGCGGGGTGACCTAATAGAGGTCTGTAAAATGATGAAAGGTTTTGATAGAGTGGATACAGAGAGAGTGTTTCCACTTGTGGGGAAGAGCATAACTAGAGGTCATCATTATAAGATCGTCACCAAGAAATCCAATAGGGAATTATTTAATTCAATAAAACAAGGTCATATAGGGATGGCAGTGCAGGCGGTGCCACAACTGCAGCACGTGGGAGTTTGTGGAGAGCATTGCGATCCCGGACAACCACGTTTGCAGTAAGTGCCTGAATCTTGAGGAAGTTCAGCTCAGAGTTTTTGAGCTGGAGTCTGAGGTGCAGACATTGCGGGGCATCAGGGAGGGGGAAGAGTTACCTGGACACTTTGATCCAGGAGGCAGTCACACCCCTTAGGTTAGGTAGTGGTACAGGTCTGGTTAGCGGTCAGGGTGTAGGGGGGCACCCTTTTCGGGGTTTACGGTAATTTCCTTTACCTGGGTTACAGTAATTCACCTGGTCAGGCAGCCTTTTGCTACTACACTCTGACCAATCCCAAACAGCGGTTTCGAATCACTAAACCCACCCTTCCAGTTCTGACTGGAGGACTTATAATCTTATATATATAAAAAGCAGTATGTCTGTGACAAGTGTCTGCTGCTACAGGAACTCCAGCTCCGTGTTGATGAGCTGGAGTCTGAGCTTCAGACACTGCGACACATCAGGGAGGGGGAGAAGTACCTGGACTCTGTGTATCAGGAGGTGGTCACACCTATGAAGTTAATTAATTCAGATGTAGCCCATGGCCAGGGTCAGGACGGTGTGACTATGAGTGAGGCAGGTACGGGGATCCAGGAGGTAGAGCTGGAGGAGCTGCAGCCCTTGCTCTTGACCAACAGGTTTGAGGTTCTTACTCCCTGTGGGGACGGGAGCAGGGGCTGCAGGGAGGATGAGCAACCTGGCCACAGCACCGTGGAACGGGGGGCCATTCAAGAGGGGGGAGTAACTAGAAATATTGTAGTGGTAGGGGATAGTATTATTAGGGGGATAGATAGAGTTCTCTGCAGCCGAGAGCGAGAGTCCCGAAGGCTGTGTTGCCCACCCGGTGCCAGGGTTAAGGACATCTCCTCTGGGCTGGAAAGAAACTTGCAGTGGGAGGGGGTGGATCCAGTCGTCGTCCATGTTGGTACAAACGACGTAGATAGGACTAGGAAGCCGGTTCTGTTAAAGGAGTATGAGCAGCTAGGGGTCAAATTAAAAAACAGAACCTCAAGGGTAATAATCTCTGGATTATTACCTGAGCCACGAGCGAATTTGGCTAGGACAAATAAAATTAGAGAGTTAAATGCGTGGCTAAAAGACTGGTGTGGGAGAAATGGGTTTTGCTTCCTGGGACACTGGCACCAGTACTGGGGCAGGAGGGAGCTGTTCCGTTGGGACGGGCTTCACTTGGCCAGTGCTGGGACTAGAGTCCTGGCGGATCATATCACTAGGGCTGTAGAGAGGGCTTTAAACTAACTAGTGGGGGGGAGGTTCCTAGAGAACAAATAATAAAAATGACAACAGAGAAGGTCATAGACTTAGGTAGCAGTGGGGAAATTGAAAAACAGAACATGTCAGGAAGGGGCAGAAGGTATGGAGTAAAAGGTAAAGTAATAAAAAGGGCAAAAGCAGGAACTAAGTGTCACAAAACATTTCAAAGTTCTCTATCTGAATGCACGTAGCATTCGTAACAAAATAGATGAGTTAATGGCACAAATAACTACATATGGGTATGATCTTGTGGCCATTACAGAAACATGGCTGCAGGGTGACAATGCCTGGGAATTAAACATACCAGGTTATTTAACGATCAGGAAGGACAGGCAGGAAGGAAGGGGAGGTGGGTGGCTATGTTAATAAAGGAAGGAATCACTGTAATACAGAGAAATGACATTGGGTCAAAAGATCAGGATAATGAAACAGTTTGGGTGGAGATAAGGAATAATAAGGGGAAAAAAACACTAGTGGGCGTAGTCTATAGGCCTCCGAACAGTTGCAACTATGTTGGATGGAGTATTAATCAGGAAATAGTTGAGGCTTGTAATAAGGGAACATCTATAATTATGGGGGATTTTAACTATCATATTAATTGGACAAATCAAATTGGGCAGGGCTGCCTTGAGGATGAGTTCATTGAGTGTATTAGGGATGGGTTTCTTGAGCAGTATGTAACTGAACCGACCAGGGGGCAAGCAACCTTCGGTCTGGTCCTGTGTAACGAGACAGGATTAATTAAAAATGTCCTAGTAAAGGATCCCCTTGGAATGAGTGACCATAACATGGTTGAATTCCATATTCAATTAGAGGGTGAGAAGGTTGTATCTCAAACAAGCGTGCTGAGCTTGAATAAAGGAGACTATGAAGGTATGAGAGCGGAATTGAGTAGAGTGGATTGGGAAAATAGATTGAAGGGTAAGACGATACATGATCAGTGGTGTACATTTAAGGAGTTATTTTACAACTTCCAAAAAATATATATTCCACTGAGAAGAAAAGGATGTAAAAGAAAAGACAGCCATCCGTGGCTAAGTAAAGAAATTAAGGATAGTATTCGACTAAAAACAAGGGAATATAAGGTAGCCAAATCTAGTGGGAGGATAGAGTCATAGAGTTATACAGCACAGAAAGAGGCCCTTCGGCCCATCGTGTCTGCGCCGTCCATCAAACCCTGTCCAATCTAATCCCATTTTCCAGCATTTGGTCCGTAGCCTTGTATGCAATGGCATTTCAAGTGCTCATCCAAATGCTTCTTGAATGTTGTGAGGGTTCCTGCCTCTACCACCCTTTCAGGCAGTGAGTTCCAGACTCCAACCACCCTCTGGGTGAAAAAGTTCCTCCTCAAATCCCCTCTAAACCTCCTGCCCCTTACCTTGAATCTATGCCCCCTTGTTATTGACCCCCCTACTAAGGGGAGAAGTTCTTTATCTACCCTATCTATGCCCCTCATCATTTTGTACACCTCAATCAGGTCCCCCCTCAGCCTTCTTTGCTCCAAGGAAAACAACCCCAGCCTGTTTAGTCTTTCTTCATAGCTGAGGCGCTCCATCCCAGGTAACATCCTGGTGAATCTTGTCTGCACCCTCTCCAAAGCAATCACATCCTTCCTATAGTGAGGTGACCAGAACTACACACAGTACTCCAGCTGTGGCCTTACCAGCGTTTTGTACAGCTCCATCATAACCTCCCTGCTCTTATATTCTATGCCTCGGCTAATGAAGGCAAGTATCCCATATGCCTTTTTAACCACCTTATCTACCTGCTCCGCTGCCTTCAGGGATCTGTGTACATGCACACCAAGGTCCCTCTGACCCTCTGTACTTCCTTGGGTCCTACCACTCATTGTGTATTCCCTTGCCTTATTTGTCCGTCCAAAATGCATCACCTCGCACTTTTCAGGGTTAAATTCCATTTGCCACTTTTCCGCCCATCTGACCAACCCGTTTATATCGTCCTGTAGCCTGAGGCTTTCCTCCTCGCAATTTACCACCCCACCAATTTTCGTGTCATCTGCGAACTTACTGATCATACCTTTTACATTCTCATCCAAATCATTTATGTAGATCACAATCAGCAAGGGACCCAGCACCGATCCCTGAGGTACCCCACTGGACACAGGCTTCCAGTCACAAAAGCAACCTTCGACCATCACCCTCTGCCTCCTGCTACTCAGCCAGTTTAGGATCCAACGTGCCAAGGCACCCTGGATCCCATGGGCTCTTACCTTCTTGACCAGTCTCCTATGCGGGACTTTGTCAAAAGCCTTACTGAAGTCCATGTATACCACATCCACAGCATTTCCCTCATACACACACCGTCACCCCCTCGAAAAATTCAATCAGATTTGTCAGACATGATTTACCCTTGACAAAGCCATGCTGACTATCCCCGATTAATCCTTGCCTCTCCAAGTGGAGACTAATTTTGTCCCTCAGAATTTTTTCCAATAATTTCCCTACCACAGATGTTAGGCTCACTGGCCTGTAATTCCCTGGTTTATCCCTGCTACCCTTCTTGAATAATGGTACTACGTTAGCTGTTCTCCAGTCCTCTGGTACATCCCCTGTGGCCAGAGAGGTTCTGAAAATTTGTGTCAGAGCCCCTGCAATCTCCTCCTTTGCCTCACACAGCAGCTTGGGATACATCTCGTCCGGGCCTGGGGATTTATCCACTTTTTGGCCTGCTAAAACCGCTAGTACCTCCTCCCTCTCGATGCTAATATGTTCAAGTATATCACAGTCCCCTTGCCCGATTTCTATGTCTACATCGTCTTTCTCCATAGTGAACACAGATGCAAAAAATTCATTTAAAACCCTGCCTACATCATCTGGCTCGACACACAGATTGCCACTTTGGTCCCTAATGGGCCCTACTCTTTCCCTGGTTATCCTCTTGCCCTTAATATACTTATAAAACATCTTAGGATTTTCCTTTATTTTGCTCGCCAGTGTTATTTCATGGCCCCTCCTCGCTCTCCTAATTTCTTTTTTAAGTATGCCCCTGCACTTTTTATACTCCTCTTGGACTTCCTCCGTCTTTAGTCTTTTGTAACTGCCAAAAGCCCCCCTTTTTTTCTTAATGCATTTTTGTATATCCCTTGTCATCCAAGGTTCCCTTTGCTTGTTGGTCCCACCCTTGACCTTTACGGGAACATGTTGGCGCTGTACTCTCTCTATTTCCCTTCTGTAAGTCTCCCACTACTTTGATGTGGATTTTCCTATAAGTAGCTGCTCCCAGTCCACTTTGGCCAGATCCTGCCTTATCATATTAAAATCGGCCTTCCCCCAATTTAGAACCCTTATTTCCGGGCCGTCTTTGTCTTTTTCCATGAGCACCTTAAATCTCACCGAATTATGGTCACTGTCGCCAAAATGCTCTCCTACTGACACTTCCACCACTTGCCCGGCTACATTCCCCAGAATTAGGTCCAGTACCGCCCCCTCTCTTGTAGGACTTTCTACATGTTGGCTCAAAAAGCTCTCCTGGATGCACTTTAAGAATTCTGCACCCTCTAAGCCTTTCACAGATTTGGGAAAACATTAAAAGACAGCAAAAAATAACAAAAAGATTGATTAAGAAAGGGAAGATAGATTATGAAAGTAAATTAGCAAAAAATAGTAAGAGTTTTTATAGTTATATAAAAAGAAAAAGGGTGGCTAAAGTAAATGTTGGTCCCTTAGAGGATGAGACCGGGAAATTAATGGTGGGAAATATGGAGATGGCAAAAACACTGAATGAATATTTTGTATCAGTCTTTACGGTAGAGGACACTAAGAATATCCCAACACTGGACAAACAGGGGGCTATAGGGGGGGGGAGGAGCTAAACACGATCAAAATCACTAAGGAAGTGGTACTCGGTAAAATAATGGGACTCAAGGCGGATAAATCACCTGGACCTGATGGCTTACATCCTAGGGTCTTGCGGGAAGTGGCGGTAGGGATTGTGGATGCATTGGTAATAATTTTCCAAAACTCCCTGGACTCAGCAAAGGTCCCGGCAGACTGGAAAACTGCTAATGTAACACCCTTATTTAAAAAGGGCAGTAGACAGAAGGCTGGAAACTATAGACCGGTTAGCCTAACATCTGTGGTAGGTAAAATTTTGGAGTCCATTATTAAGGGGACAGTAACAGGACATTTGGATAAACATAATTTAATAGGACAAAGTCAGCATGGTTTTATGAAGGGGAAGTCATGTTTGACAAATTTGCTGGAGTTCTTTGAGGAAGTAACATATAGGGTGGATAAAGGGGAACCAGTGGACGTAGTGTATTTAGACTTCCAAAAGGCATTTGACAAGGTGCCACACAAAAAATTATTGCTTAAGATAAAAAATCACGGGATTGGGGGTAATATTCTGGCATGGATAGAGGATTGGCTATCTAACAGAAGGCAGAGAGTTGGGATAAATGGTTCATTCTCAGACTGGCAATCAGTAACTAGTGGTGTTCCGCAGGGGTCAGTGCTGGGTCCCCAACTCTTTACAATCTATATTAACGATTTGGAGGAGGGGACCGAGTGTAACATCAAAGTTTGCAGATGATACTAAGATGGGAGGGAAAGCAGTGAGTGAGGAGGACATAAAAAACCTGCAAGGGGACATAGACAGGCTAAGTAAGTGGGCAGAGATTTGGCAGATGGAATACAATACTGGAAAGTGTGAGGTTATGCACTTTGGCAGGAAAAATTATAGAGCAAGTTATTATCTTAATGGCAAGAAACTGGAAAGTACTGAAGTACAAAGGGATCTGGGGGTCCTGGTGCACGAAACTCAAAAGGTTAGTATGCAGGTGCAGCAAGTGATCAAGAAGGCCAATGGAATGTTGGCTTTCATTGCTAGGGGGATAGAATATAAAAATAGGGAGGTATTGCTTCAGTTATACAAGGTATTGGTGAGACCGCACCTGGAATACAGCGTACAGTTTTGGTGTCCATACTTAAGAAAGGACATACTTGCTCTCGAGTCAGTACAAAGAAGGTTCACTCGGTTAATCCCGGGGATGAGGGGATGGACATATGAGGAGAGATTGAGTAGATTGGGACTCTACTCATTGGCGTTCAGAAGAATGAGAGGCGATCTTATTGAAACATATAAGATTGTGAAGGGGTTGGATTGGGTGGATGCGGGGAGGATGTTCCTGATGATGGGTGAAACTAGAACTAGGGGGCATAGTCTTAGAATAAGGGGCTGCTCTTTCAAAACTGAGATGAGGAGGAACTACTTCACTCAGGGTGGTAGGTCCATGGAATATGCTGCCCCAAAAAGCTGTAGAAGCTACATCAGTACATAAATTTAAAACAGAAAGACAGTTTCCTAGAAGTAAAGGGAATTAAGGGTTATGGGGAGCGGGCAGGAATTTGGACATGAGTCTAGGTTCGGATCGGTCATGGCCCCGGAGCGGGCCCAGGGGCCGTATAGCCTGATCCTGCTCCTATTTCGTGTGTCTAATTCTGTTAGATTCAGGAGATGGTTCTGTGATAGTAGATTGGTGGTTAGGATCACATCAGCCATGATCTTATTGAATGGCGGAGCAGGCTCGGGCCGATTGGCCTACTCCTGCTCCTATTTCTTATGTTCTATGTTCTTATGTATGTCTGTATGTATGTCTGTCCGCTATACACTCAAAAGTTATAGAGTGTACCTACACATATGTTATATCAAAAGAAAGCTGATGATCAGGGGAGTGTCATAGGTGTATTTACTTTTTGGTCAGACAAAAATTGTTCGGACAGTATACAAAAAACGTTCAAAAATCCGCTCATTAGCAGTTGACCAATCCTACCGCTCATTAGCGTTGAGTGACATGATGGTTGACCAATCCTACAGTTCAGTGACCTGATGGTTGACCAATCGGTGCGTCACGGGCGGGACCTAATCCTGCAGCCTCCCGAAACTTCGCTGCCATTTTTTCCCCTGCTTTGCCTCAACAGTGAGCGGGGCAGCTGCGTCGGCCTGCCGGAGCGGGAGGTGAGTTGGGATCACTCGGGCCGGGCCTCACAACCGCTCGGCCTGAGACACAGAGCGGGGGAGTGGCAGCGGGCGGCCGTCAACCGCGCGGCCCGAGACACAGAGCGGGGGAGCGGCCGGCCGTCAACCGCGTGGCCCTCTAAACTGTCCTGGCAACGCTGGGCCCCCCCTGCTAGTTAATATATTAAAACGGACAACTGGTCTGGATGTGAGAAAATCAACTTTTATTAAACTAAAGTAAACTACACCACACGATTAGGAATCACTACAATTGCTTAAATGTGGGAAGACAGATGGCAAAACGAGGGATAAATGGCTACATTGTAAATTAAACAATCTTAGCAATTTCCCTTAAATTACCACCCCCTTTTAACTCCTTACTAGATTGCCTTGCTGAGTAATCAGAAACCTGCTCACCTGTGCTCCAAGGAAAATAAGAGAGCGAGATAGCTTCTCAGAAGCTATCTTTATATCCTGTGAGCTCCTGCTGTTTGGCGCTGAAAGGGTCTGTGTGCAAATTCGTGCCGAAAAGTTCGAATACACAAAAGAAAGGCCACGATTGGCTGACTCAAACGGGCTTGGAGTGGTTTGAATGTGTCTTCATTCTGGGGCCGAAATGTTCCCGCCCACATCCGGAGTTTCTGGGCTAACAAAAGGGAGTAATGGGTGATTCAAAAACCCATTCATGCTAAACTGTTCCCTCTCAAAGTCCTTTCCGTAGTTTCGGTGTGTCTCATTGTGTGTAAGGGGCTTTGAATGGGTTGGATTAGTAGGTAAACAGAAGCCCTTTGTCCTGCGGTCAGTCTCGGGTGGTTTAATCCCTTATGTCAACATTCTGCAGTTTCTTGTAAATAAACATCGATTGTCAGTAGGGAAGGGAAACTCCTGTTTTTGATTGACAGAATCTGGCTGCCACTGCTTGACCCTCCCACTTTTCACACACATCCACGATTTTCCAAGCCCCATTGTCGTGGCTATGCTTTTCTGACGGCCATTTTTAAACCCCTTTGAAATTACCAAACTCCAGGGAACAGTTTTATCAATAAAATGTACTGTCTTAAAGTGTGCAAATTTTTCCACGAAGTTCCTCGATTCCGGTGCTGTCCACGCGCCACAACGCAGCCTTTTGCGGTTCTGGGTACGTTTTAAAACATTGTCCAACCCAGAGGCAATTTAAAGTCACGCACTGTCTCCGTCCACGATGTCGATTAATACCTCCAGTATCTTCGGGGCTGAGGGGATTTTTTGCAAACCCCTACAAGGGTCAGGAGGGTGTGACTGCAACTCAGGCAGGTAAGGGGACCCCAGGTACAGTGCTGGAGGAGCCTCAGCCTTTGCCCTTGTCCAACAGGTGCGAGGTTCTTGCTGCCTGTGTAGATGAGGGAAAAGCCTGTAGGATGGATGAGCAGGCTGACCATGGCACCATGGGGTAGGAGGCCATTCAAGTCGGGAGAGTGAAAGGGAATGTAGTTGTGATAGGGGACAGTATAGTCAGGGGGATAGATACTGTTCTCTGCAGCCGCGGTCGAAAGATCTGAAGGTTGTGTTGCCTGCCCGGTGCGAGGGTTAAAGGTATCTCGCGGCTGGAGAAGAACTGGGAGGGGGAGGATCCAGTTGTCGTGGTCCACGTAGGAACCAACGACATAGGTAGAACTAGGAATGAGGTTCTGCTGAGGGAGTTTGAGGAGCTAGGATCCAAATTAAAAAGCAGAACCTCAAAGGTAATAATCTCTGTATTGTTACCTGAGCCACGTGCAAACTGGCACAGGGACAAACAGATTAGAGGTTTAAATGCGTGGCTCAAAGAGTGGTGTGGGAGGGAGGGGTTTCAGTTCATGGGGCACTGGCACCAGTACTGGGGAAAGAGGGAGCTGTTCCGTTGGGACGGGCTCCACTTAAACTGGGCTGGGACCAGTGTCCTGGCGAACCGAATAACTAGGGCAGTAGATGGAGTTTTAAACTAATGAAGGGCGGGGGGGGGGTTTGGGAGGGTTCAGGAAAGAGTAAATTTAAAAGCAGCGAGGTAAATGTCAAGGCTCGAGAGCAGAGTAGAGTTTTGGGTAAAAATAAGCAGAGTGGGTCAGGAAGGGACAGAGAGAGAGTAACAAAGGTCATAGGGCATCAGTGACTGAGGTGACATCAGGGAAAAATAGAAAAAAGTCAAAGCTAAAGGCACAATATCTGAATGCGCGAAGCATTCGCAACAAAAGAGATGAATTAATAGCGCAGATAGAAATGAACAGGTTTGATCTAATAGCCATAACGGAGACGGGGTTGCAAAGTGGCCAAGGTTGGGAACTAAATATTTCAGGATACTTAACTTTTAGAAGAGATAGGCAAAATGGAAAAGGAGGAGGGGGAGCCCTGATAATAAAGGATGGGATAAAGACAGTAGAGAGAAAGGATCTTAGCTCCGAAAATCAAGAAGTAGAATCAGTTTGGGTGGAGCTAAGAAACAGCAAGGGGCAGAAAACATTGGTGGGAGTTGTTTATAGGACCCCAAACAGTAGTTGTAATGTGGGACAGAGTATAAATCAGGAAATTAGAGGCGCATGTAACAAGGGTAATACAGTGATCATGGGGGACTTTAATCTACAAATAGACTGGGCAAACCAAATTTGCAGTAATAGTGTGGAGGACGATGGAATGTATACAAGATAGTTTTCTAGATCAGTATGTTGAGGAACCAACTAGGGAACAGGCTATTTTAGATCTAGTATTGTGCAATGAGAAAAGGTTAATTAATAACCTTGTAGTAAAGGGGCCTTTAGGGAAGAGTGACCATAATATGATAGAATTTTATATTCAGTTTGAAAATGATTTAGTTAAATCTGAAACTAGGGTCTTAAATTTAAACAAAGCAAACTAGGTAGGTCTGAGGAGCGAGTTGGCTAAGGTAGATTGGGAAACTACATTAAAAGGTATGATGGTAGACAAGCAATGGCTAGCATTTAAAGAATTAATACATAATTTATAACAAACTAGCTGGGGAGCCCCACGTTGCGAGGGCAATTTTGGGGCGCTTGGTCTCCCTGCCCCTGTGTGTACCCCCTCTCCCTGTCATGTCATCTCCCTGTCCTATCCCTCCCTCCCCTCCCTTCCTCTCCCTCCCCGCCTCTCCCTCCCCTCCTCTCCCCTGCTCCCCCACTCCCCTCTGTCCCTCTCTCCGGCCCCTCCCCCTGCCTAGCGCCTGAGGTCCGCAGCTGAGGTCCCCCGCGTATCGCGCGGCTGATGGACGGCCGCTGTGGGCGGGCGGGCGGCGCATGCGCGGTCAGTGCGAGCCCCCCGCGATTTCCCGAGGCTCGCCCCCCCCCGCGATTTCACGAGGCTCTCCCCCCCCCCGCGATTTCCCGAGGCTCTCCCCCCCCCCCCGCGATTTCCCGAGGCTCTCCCCCCCCCCGCGATTTCCCGAGGCTCTCCCCCACCCCCGCGATTTCCCGAGGCTCTCCCCCCCCCGCGATTTCCCGAGGCTCCCCCCCCCCGCGATTTCCCGAGGCTCTCCCCACCCCCGCGATTTCCCGAGGCTCTCCCCCCCCCCGCGATTTCCCGAGGCTTTCCCCCCCTATTAAATTGTTATTTAATTCCCTAACACATCATTAAAATATTTACCTTAGTTCCCTAACACACAGAAAGTGTGGGAGAAAAAATTGTGAAAAATCAAGATGGCGTCCACTCACCTCGGTTCAGAAGGATAAGGCCCGCCCACACACGCACCGATTGGTCGACCGGTCAGGTCACCGAAGCGTAGGATTGGTCAATCGTCGAGTCACTCGACACTCAACTGTAGGAAGGAACCCGCCATCCGATTGGTGGACCTCGACGTCACACGGTCGCTAATGAGCGGAACGCTGAACGTTTTTGGGATACCACGGGCGGGATTTTTGTCCAGCCGAAACGTAAATACGCCGATGACCGGTCCGGAATCGCAAGCTTTCTTTTGAGTCGGTACGCTCTGTAACTTTCAAACATATAGAACACGGAGGGTCAGACAGACATCGGGACAGACAGAAGAGCCGCTTTATATGTATAGACTAGCTGGGGAGCCCCGCGTTGCGAGGGCAATTTTGGGGCGCTTGGTCTCCCTGCCCCTGTGTGTCCCCCCTCTCCGTCATCTCCCTCTCCCTGTCCTATCCCTCCACTCCTCTCCCTCCCCTCCCTCCCCCACTCCCCTCTGTCCCTCTCTCCAGCCCCTCCCCCTGCCTAGCGCCTGAGGTCCGGAGCGGAGGTCCCCCGCGTATGGCGCGGCTGATGGACGGCCGCTGTGGGCGGGCGGGTGGCGCATGCGCGGTCAGTGGGCAATTTTGGGGCACTTAGTCTCCCTGCCCCTGTGTGACCCCCTCTCCCTGTCATGTCCTCTCCCTGTCCTATCCCTCCCCTCCTCCCCTCTGTCCCTCTCTCCGGGCCCTCCCCCTGCCTAGCGCCTGAGGTCCGGAGCTGAGGTCCCCCGCGTATCGCGCGGCTGATGGACGGCCGCTGTGGGTGGGCGGGCGGCGCATGCGCGGTCAGTGCGGGCGGCGCATGCGCGGTCAGTGCGAGCGTCCCGCGATTTCCCGAGGCTCGCTCCCCCCTCCGCGATTTCCCGAGGCTCTCCCCCCCCGCGCGATTTCCCGAGGCTCTCCCCCCCCCGTGATTTCCCGAGGCTCTCCCCCCCCTCGCGATTTCCCGAGGCTCTCCCCCCCCCTATTAAATTGTTATTTAATTTCCTAACACATCATTAACATATTTACCTTAGTTTCCTAACACACAAAGTGTGGGGGGAAAAAATTGTGAAAAATCAAGATGGCGGCCACTCACCTCGGTTCAGAAGGATAAGGCCCGCCCACACACTCACCGATTGGTCGACCGGTCAGGTCACCGAAGCGTAGGATTGGTCAATCGTCGAGTCACTCGACACTCAACTGTAGGAAGGAACCCGCCGTCCGATTGGTGGACCTCGACGTCACACGGTCGCTAATGAGCGGAATGCTGAATGTTTTTGGGATACCGCGGGCGGGATTTTTGTCCGGCCGAAACGTAAATACGCCTATGACCGGTCCGGAATCGCAAGCTTTCTTTTGAGGCAACGCGCGCGTCGGTACGCTCTGTAACTTGCAAACGTATAGAGAACGGACGGACAGACATCGGGACAGACAGACAGAAGAGCTCTTTTATATATATATATATAGACTAGCTGGGGAGCCCCGCGTTGCGAGGGCAATTTTGGGGCGCTTGGTCTCCCTGCCCATGTGTCCCCCCTCTACCTGTCATGTCCTCTCCCTGTTTGTCCCCTCCTCTCCTCGCCCACCCCCTCCCCTCTGTCCCTCTCTCCGGCCCCTCCCCCTGCCTAGCGCCTGAGGTCCGGAGCTGAGGTCCCCCGCGTATCGCGCCGCTGTGGGCGGGCGGGCGGCGCATGCGCGGTCAGTGCGGGCGGCGCGTGTGCGGGCGGCGCGTGCGCGTGCGGCGCGGTCGGCGCGTGCGCGGTCAGCGCGTGCGCGGTCGGCGCATGCGCAGTCAGTGCGGGTGGCGCGAGCGCCCCGCGATTTCCCGAGGCTCGCCCCCCCGCGATTTCCCGAGGCTCTTCCCCCCCCGCGCGATTTGCCGAGGCTCTCCCCCCCCCGCGATTTCCTGAGGCTCTCCTCCCCCCCCCGCGATTTCCTGAGGCTCTCCTCCTCCCCCCCCCCGCGATTTCCCGAGGCTCTCCCCCCCCTCGCGATTTCCCGAGGCTCTCCCCCCCCCCCCCGCGATTTCCCGAGGCTCTCCCCCCCCCCCCATTAAATTGTTATTTAATTCCCTAACACATCATTAAAATATTTACCTTAGTTCCCTAACACACAAAGTGTGGGGGAAAAATTGTGAAAAATCAAGATGGCGGCCACTCACCTCGGTTCAGAAGGATAAGGCCCGCCCACACACGCACCGATTGGTCGACCGGTCAGGTCACCGAAGCGTAGGATTGGTCAATCGTCGAGTCACTCGACACTCAACTGTAGGAAGGAACCCGCCGTCCGATTGGTGGACCTCGACGTCACACGGTCGCTAATGAGATGCTAATGAGCGGAACGCTGAACGTTTTTGGGATACCGCGGGCGGGATTTTTGTCCGGCCGAAACGTAAATACGCCTATGACCGGTCCGGAATCGCAAGCTTTCTTTTGAGGTGACGCGCGCGTCAGTACGCTCTGTAACGTACAAACGTATAGAGAATGGACAGACAGACATCAGGACAGACAGACATCGGGACAGACAGAAGAGCCGCTTTATATATATAGATATACATTCCTTTAAGACACAAAACCCCACAGGAAAAGTGGTTCAACCGTGGCTAACAAGAGAAGTTAACAATAGTATTAGATCAAAGGAAGACGCTTATAATGTTGCCGAAAAGAGTAGTAAGCCTGAGGATTGGGAGGATTCTAGAATTCAGCAAAAGAGGACCAAGAAATTGATAGAAAGGGAAAATAGAATATGAGAGTAAACTAGCAAGGGACATAAAAACAGACTGTAAAAGCTTCTATAGGTATGTAAAAAAGAAAAGATTAGCGAAAGCAAATGTGGGTCCCTTACAGGCTGAGACACAAGAAATTATAATGGGGAATAAAGAAATGGTAGAGAAATTAAACAAATACTTTGTGTCTATCTTCACGGAAGAAAAATGCAAAAAACTTCTCGGAAATAGTGGAGAACCAAGGGTCTAGTGAGAATGAGGAACTGAAAGAAATTAGTATTAGTAAAAAAATAGTACTGGAGAAATTAATGGGACTGAAAGCCGATAAATCCCCAGGACCTGATGGCCTACATCCTAGGGGTTTGAAAGAGGTGGCTATAGAGATAGTGGATGCATTGGTTGTCATTTTCCAAAATTCCCTTCATTCTAGAATGGTTCCTGCAGATTGGAAGGTGGCAAATGTAACCCCATTATTTACAAAAGGAGGGAGAGAGAAAATGGGGAACTACAGACCAGTTAGCCTGACATCAGTACACAAAACGTTCGATTAACCGGCACCGAAATAACCGGAAATGTCGGTTAACCGGCAAAATTCAGGAGTAGGTTCAGGTAACTTTTATTACTTGCCTTGCTCCATGTGTTCCTGTGCAAGGGTGTGGCTGCAGCTGTTGCTAAGCTACAGAGACGCTTGCAACTTGTGGCCATTGTTCTGAACCTGTTGCTAAGCAACAGGGTTTGTTGCTTTATACGGAGCTCTCAGCTCCATATCTTTTACTGCAGCTTTCGGTTATCCAGAATTTTTGATGAACCGGCTCCACGTCGGTCCTGTCCGTGCCGGATAAAAGAAAGTTTCCTGTAGTAGGGAAAATGCTAGAATCTATTATTAAGGACGTGGTAACGGGGCACTTAGAAAATGATAATAGGATTGGGCCAAGTCAACACGGATTTATGAAAGGGAAATCGTGTTTGACGAATCTGTTAAGAGTTTTTTGAGGTTGTAACTAGCAGAATAGATAAGGGGAACCAGTGGATGTGGTGTATTTGGATTTTCAGAAGGCATTCGATAAGGTGCCACATGAGGTTATTAAACAAAATTAGGGCTCATGGGATTGGGGGTAATATACTAGCATGGATTGAGGATTGGCTAATGGACAGAAAACAGAGAGTAGGAATAAACAGGTCATTTTCAGGTTGGCAGGCTGTATCTAGTCAGGTAACCGCAAGGATCAGGGCTCGGGCCTCAGCTATTCACAATCTACATCAATGATTTGGATGAGGGGACCAAATGTAATATATCCAAGTGTGCTGATGATATAAAGCTGGGTGGGAATGTAAGTTGTGAGGAGGCTTCAAGGGGATATAGACAGGCTAAGTAAGTGGGCAAGAACATGGCAAATGGAATATAATGTGGAGAAATGTGAAGTTATCCACTTTGGTAGGAAAAATAGAAAAGCAGAGTATTTTTTAAGTGGTGAGAGATTGGGAAATGTTGGTGCTCAGAGGGACCTGGGTGTCCTTGTACACGAATCACTGAAAGTTAACATGCAGGTACAGCAAGCAATTAGGAAAACAAACGGTATGTTGGCCTTTATTACAAGAGGATTTGAGTATAAGAGTAAAGACATCTTACTACAGTTATATAGGGCCCCTGGTGAGACCACACCTGGAGTATTGTGGACAGTTTTGGTCTCCTTACCTAAGGAAGGATATACTTGTCATAGAGGGAGTGCAACAAAGGTTCACCAGACTGGTTCCTAGGATTGGGGGGGAGGGGTTGTCCTATGAGGAGAGATTGAGTAGACTCGGGCCTATATTCCCTAGAATTTAGAAGAATGAGGTGATCTCAATGAAACATACAAAATTCTTACAGGGCTTGACAGGGTAGATGCAGGGAGGATGTTTCCCCTGGCTGGGGAGTCTAGAACCAGGGGTCACAGTCTCAGAATAAGGGGCTGGCAATTTAGGACTGAGATGAGGAGAAATTTCACGAAGTGAATCTTTGGAATTCTCTGCCCCAGAGGGCTGTGGAGGCTCAGTCATTGAGTATATTTAAGGCAGAGATCAATAGATTTTGAATATCAAGGGATAGTTCAAGAAAGTGGAGATGAGGTAGGAAGATCAGCCATGATCTTATTGAATGGCGGAGCAGGCTCGAAGGGTCAAATGGCCGACTCCTGCTCCTATTTCTTATGTTCAATCGGTAAATTCGTTTCTTCTGAATTCCCTAAAGAATGGTGAGAATGTGGAACTCGCTACCACAGGGAGTGGTTGAAGCAAAAAGCACAGATGCATTTAAAGGGGAGACTAGACAAGCATGTGAGGGAGAAGGGAATAGAGGGTTACGCTGATAGAGTTAGATGAGGAAAGCCAGGAGGAGGCTCGAGTGGAGTATAAACACCGGCATGGACTGGTTGGGCTGTATATCCTATCCCATTTAGCACGGTGGTAGTGCCACACAACACGATGGAGGGTGCCCTCAGTGTGAAGACAGGACTTTGTCTCCACAAGGACTGTGCGGTGGTCACTGCTACCAATACTGTCATGGACAGATGCATCTGCAACAGGTAGATTGGCGAGGACAGGTCAAGTCGGGTTTTCCCTCATGTAGGTACTCTCACCACCTGTCGCAGGCCCAGTCCCTTCAGGACTCGGCCAGTATTGGTGCTACCGAGCACTCTTGGTGATGGACATTGAAGTCCCCCACCCAGAGTACATTCTGTGCCTTTGCCAACCTCTGCTTCTTCCAAGTGGTGTTCAATATGAAGGAGTACCGATTCATCAGCGGAGAGAGGGAGGGAGGGAGGTGGTAAGCAGCAGGAGGTTTCCTTGCCTATGCTTGACCTGAAGCCATGAGACTTCATGGAGTCTAGAATCAATGTTGCGAACTCCCCAGGCCACTCCCGACTGTATACTGTTGGTGGGACAGGACATACCCACGGATGATGATGGAGGAGTCTGGGACATTGACTGGTATACATTCTGTAAGTATGACTATGGCTGTTGCTTGACTAGTCTGGGACAACTCTCCCAAATTTGACACAAGTCCCCAGCTGTTAGTGAGGAGGACTTTGCAGGAGTGACGTTGTCGTGTCCAAAGCCAGTTGGTCTGTCCAGATTTTTCCATAGCGCTTTGTTACAACTGCAGTGGTTCGCTAGGCTATTTCAGAAGCAGTTAAGAATCAACCACCCTTGCACTGGGTCTGGAGTCACAAAAAGGCAAGACCGGGTAAGGGCGGCAGATTTCCTAAATGACATCAGTAAACCAGATGGGTTTTTACGACAATCCCGGTAATTTCATGGTCACCATTACTGATAATAGCTTGTTATTCCCCAGCTGCACTTCTGTGAATCATGAGTCCAGTAACGTAACCACGATGCTACCGTTTCACATGATACAGAGTAAAGCTTCCTTTATATCCTCCAAACACAACTCAGGACAGAGACAGCCTCAGACATTTGCCAGAGAGAAGGGGGGGGCGAGAGAGAGATAGGCGAGAGAAGGGGGGGGGCGAGAGAGAGAGGAGGGCGAGAGAGAGAAGGGTGGGCGAGAGAGAGAGAAGGGGGGGAGAGAGAGAGAGGAGGGCTGAGAGAGAGAAGGGTGGGCGAGAGAGAGAGAAGGGGGGGCGAGAGAGAGAGAAGGGGGGCGAGAGAGAGAGAAGGGGGGCGAGAGAGAGAGAAGGGGGGCGAGAGAGAGAGAAGGGGGGCGAGAGAGAGAGAAGGGGGGGCGAGAGAGAGAGAAGGGGGGGCGAGAGAGAGAGAAGGGGGGCGAGAGAGAGAGAAGGGGGGCGAGAGAGAGAGAAGGGGGCGAGAGAGAGAGAAGGGGGGAGAGAGAGAAGGGGGGGAGAGAGAGAAGGGGGGCGAGAGAGAGAGAAGGGGGCGAGAGAGCGAGAAGGGGGGCGAGAGAGCGAGAAGGGGGGCGAGAGAGCGAGAAGGGGGGCGAGAGAGCGAGAAGGGGAGGCGAGAGAGAAGGGGGGCGAGAGAGAGAGAAGGGGGCGAGAGAGAGAGAAGGGGCGAGAGAGAGAGAAGGGGCGAGAGAGAGAGAAGGGGGGCGAGAGAGAGAGAAGGGGGGCGAGAGAGAGAGAAGGGGGGCGACAGAGAGAGAAGGGGGAGAGAGAAAGGGGGGGCGAGAGAGAGAGAAGGGGGGGCGAGAGAGAGAGTAGGGGGGCGAGGGAGAGAGAAGGGGGGCGAGAGAGAGAGAAGGGGGGCGAGAGAGAGAGAAGGGGGGCGAGAGAGAGAGAAGGGGGGCGAGAGAGAGAGAAGGGGGGCGAGAGAGAGAGAAGGGGGGCGAGAGAGAAGGGGGGGCGAGAGAGAAGGGGGCGAGAGAGAAGGGGGCGAGAGAGAGAGAAGGGGGGCGAGAGAGAGAGAAGGGGGGCGAGAGAGAGAGAAGGGGGGCGAGAGAGAGAGAAGGGGGGCGAGAGAGAGAGAAGGGGGGCGAGAGAGAGAGAAGGGGGCGAGAGAGAGAGAAGGGGGCGAGAGAGAGAGAAGGGGGCGAGAGAGAGAGAAGGGGGCGAGAGAGAGAGAAGGGGGCGAGAGAGAGAGAAGGGGGCGAGAGAGAAGGGGGCGAGAGAGAAGGGGGCGAGAGAGAAGGGGGGCGAGAGAGAAGGGGGGCGAGAGAGAAGGGGGGCGAGAGAGAGAGAAGGGGGGCGAGAGAGAGAGAAGGGGGGCGAGAGAGAGAGAAGGGGGGCGAGAGAGAAGGGGGGGCGAGAGAGAAGGGGGGCGAGAGAGAAGGGGGCGAGAGAGAAGGGGGCGAGAGAGAAGGGGGCGAGAGAGAAGGGGGCGAGAGAGAGAGAAGGGGGGCGAGAGAGAGAGAAGGGGGGCGAGAGAGAGAGAAGGGGGGCGAGAGAGAGAGAAGGGGGCGAGAGAGAGAGAAGGGGGGCGAGAGAGAGAGAAGGGGGGCGAGAGAGAGAGAAGGGGGCGAGAGAGAGAGAAGGGGGCGAGAGAGAGAGAAGGGGGCGAGAGAGAGAGAAGGGGGCGAGAGAGAGAGAAGGGGCGAGAGAGAGAGAAGGGGGCGAGAGAGAAGGGGGCGAGAGAGAAGGGGGCGAGAGAGAAGGGGGGCGAGAGAGAAGGGGGCGAGAGAGAAGGGGGGCGAGAGAGAGAGAAGGGGGCGAGAGAGAGAGAAGGGGGGCGAGAGAGAGAGAAGGGGGGGCGAGGGAGAGAGAAGGGGGGGAGAGAGCGAGAGAAGGGGGCGAGAGAGAGAGAAGGGGGCGAGAGAGAGAGAAGGGGCGAGAGAGAGAGTAGGGGGGGCGAGAGAGAGAGAAGGGGGCGAGAGAGAGAGTAGGGGGGGGCGAGAGAGAGAGAAGGGGGGGCGAGAGAGAGAGAAGGGGGCCGAGAGAGAGAGAAGGGGGGCGAGAGAGAGAGAAGGGGGGGCGAGAGAGAGACAAGGGGGGGCGAGAGAGAAGGGGGCGAGAGAGAAGGGGGGCGAGAGAGAAAGAAGGGGGGCGAGAGAGAGAAGGGGGGGAGAGAGAGAGAAGGGGGCGAGAGAGAGAGAAGGGGGCGAGAGAGAGAGAAGGGGGGCGAGAGAGAGAGAAGGGGGCGAGAGAGAAGGGGGCGAGAGAGAGAGAAGGGGGGCGAGAGAGAGAGAAGGGGGCGAGAGAGAAGGGGGCGAGAGAGAGAGAAGGGGGCGAGAGAGAGAGAAGGGGCGAGAGAGAGAGAAGGGGGCGAGAGAGAGAGAAGGGGGCGAGAGAGAGAGAAGGGGGCGAGAGAGAGAGAAGGGGGCGAGAGAGAGAGAAGGGGGCGAGAGAGAGAGAAGGGGGCGAGAGAGAGAGAAGGGGGCGAGAGAGAGAGAAGGGGGCGAGAGAGAGAGAAGGGGGCGAGAGAGAGAGAAGGGGGCGAGAGAGAGAGAAGGGGGCGAGAGAGAGAGAAGGGGGCGAGAGAGAGAGAAGGGGGCGAGAGAGAGAGAAGGGGGCGAGAGAGAGAGAAGGGGGCGAGAGAGAGAGAAGGGGGCGAGAGAGAGAGAGAAGGGGGCGAGAGAGAGAGAAGGGGGCGAGAGAGAGAGAAGGGGGCGAGAGAGAGAGAAGGGGGGGCGAGAGAGAGAGAAGGGGGGGCGAGAGAGAAAGAAGGGGGCGAGAGAGAGAGAAGGGGGCGAGAGAGAGAGAAGGGGGCGAGAGAGAGAGAGAGAAGGGGGCGAGAGAGAAGGGGGGGAGAGAGAGAGAAGGGGGCGAGAGAGAGAGAGAAGGGGGCGAGAAGGGGGGGAGAGAGAGAGAAGGGGGGGAGAGAGAGAGAAGGGGGCGAGAGAGAGAGGAAGGGGGGCGAGAGAGAGAGAAGGGGGGCGAGAGAGAAGGGGGGGCGAGAGAGAGAGAAGGGGGCGAGAGAGAGAGAAGGGGGGGGCGAGAGAGAGAGAAGGGGGGCGAGAGAGAGAGAAGGGGGCGAGAGAGAGAGAAGGGGGCGAGAGAGAGAGAAGGGGGCGAGAGAGAGAGAAGGGGGGCGAGAGAGAGAGAAGGGGGCGAGAGAGAGAGAAGGGGGGCGAGAGAGAGAGAAGGGGGCGAGAGAGAGAGAAGGGGGCGAGAGAGAGAGAAGGGGGCGAGAGAGAGAGAAGGGGGCGAGAGAGAGAGAAGGGGGCGAGAGAGAGAGAAGGGGGCGAGAGAGAGAGAAGGGGGCGAGAGAGAGAGAAGGGGCGAGAGAGAGAGAAGGGGGCGAGAGAGAGAGAAGGGGGCGAGAGAGAGAGAAGGGGCGAGAGAGAGAGAAGGGGGCGAGAGAGAGAGAAGGGGGCGAGAGAGAGAGAAGGGGCGAGAGAGAGAGAAGGGGGCGAGAGAGAGAGAAGGGGGCGAGAGAGAGAGAAGGGGGCGAGAGAGAGAGAAGGGGCGAGAGAGAGAGAAGGGGGCGAGAGAGAGAGAAGGGGGGCGAGAGAGAGAGAAGGGGGCGAGAGAGAGAGAAGGGGGCGAGAGAGAGAGAGGGGGCGAGAGAGAGAGAAGGGGGGCGAGAGAGAGAGAAGGGGGCGAGAGAGAGAGAAGGGGGGCGAGAGAGAGAGAAGGGGGGCGAGAGAGAGAAGGGGGCGAGAGAGAGAAGGGGGGCGAGAGAGAGAAGAAGGGGGGCGAGAGAGAGAAGGGGGGCGAGAGAGAGAAGGGGGCGAGAGAGAGAGAAGGGGGGCGAGAGAGAGAGAAGGGGGGCGAGAGAGAGAGGGGGGCGAGAGAGAGAGAGGGGGGCGAGAGAGAGAGAAGGAAGGGAGAGAGAGAGAAGGGGGGCGAGAGAGAGAGAGGGGGAGAGAGAGAGAGAGGGGGAGAGAGAGAGAGAAGGGGGGGCGAGAGAGAGAGAAGGGGGGGCGAGAGAGAGAGAAGGGGGGGCGAGAGAGAGAGAAGGGGGGCGAGAGAGAGAGAAGGGGGGCGAGAGAGAGAGAAGGGGGGGCGAGAGAGAGAGAAGGGGGGCGAGAGAGAGAAGGGGGGGCGAGAGAGAGAGAAGGGGGGCGAGAGAGAGAGAAGGGGGGCGAGAGAGAGAGAAGGGGGGCGAGAGAGAGAGAAGGGGGGCGAGAGAGAGAGAAGGGGGGGCGAGAGAGAGAGAAGGGGGCGAGAGAGAGAGAAGGGGGGCGAGAGAGAGAGAAGGGGGGCGAGAGAGAGAGAAGGGGGGGCGAGAGAGAGAGAGAGGGGGGGCGAGGAGAGAGAGAAGGGGGCGAGAGAGAGAGAAGGGGGGGCGAAGAGAGAGAGAAGGGGGGCGAGAGAGAGAGAAGGGGGGGCGAGAGAGAGAGAAGGGGGGGCGAGAGAGAGAGAAGGGGGGGCGAGAGAGAGAGAAGGGGGGCGAGAGAGAGAGAAGGGGGGCGAGAGAGAGAGAAGGGGGGGCGAGAGAGAGAGAAGGGGGGCGAGAGAGAGAGAAGGGGGGCGAGAGAGAGAGAAGGGGGGCGAGAGAGAGAGAAGGGGGGCGAGAGAGAGAGAAGGGGGGGCGAGAGAGAGAGAGAAGGGGGGCGAGAGAGAGAGAAGGGGGGCGAGAGAGAGAGAAGGGGGGCGAGAGAGAGAGAAGGGGGGGCGAGAGAGAGAGAAGGGGGGCGAGAGAGAGAGAAGGGGGGCGAGAGAGAGAGAAGGGGGGCGAGAGAGAGAGAAGGGGGGCGAGAGAGAGAGTAGGGGGGCGAGGAGAGAGAGAAGGGGGGCGAGAGAGAGAGAAGGGGGGCGAGAGAGAGAGAAGGGGGGCGAGAGAGAGAGAAGGGGGGGCGAGAGAGAGAGAAGGGGGGCGAGAGGAGAGAGAAGGGGGCGAGAGAGAGAGAGGGGGGCGAGAGAGAGAGAAGGGGGGCGAGAGAGAGAGAAGGGGGGGCGAGAGAGAGAGAAGGGGGGGCGAGAGAGAGAGAAGGGGGCGAGAGAGAGAGAAGGGGGCGAGAGAGAGAGAAGGGGGCGAGAGAGAGAGAAGGGGGGCGAGAGAGAGAGAAGGGGGGCGAGAGAGAGAGAAGGGGGGCGAGAGAGAGAGAAGGGGGGCGAGAGAGAGAGAAGGGGGGCGAGAGAGAGAGAAGGGGGGCGAGAGAGAGAGAAGGGGGGCGAGAGAGAGAGAAGGGGGGGCGAGAGAGAGAGAAGGGGGGCGAGAGAGAGAGAAGGGGGGCGAGAGAGAGAGAAGGGGGGCGAGAGAGAGAGAAGGGGGGCGAGAGAGAGAGAGAAGGGGGGGCGAGAGAGAGAGAAGGGGGGCGAGAGAGAGAGAAGGGGGGCGAGAGAGAGAGAAGGGGGGCGAGAGAGAGAGAAGGGGGGCGAGAGAGAGAGAGAAGGGGGGGCGAGAGAGAGAGAAGGGGGCGAGAGAGAGAGAAGGGGGGCGAGAGAGAGAGAAGGGGGGCGAGAGAGAGAGAAGGGGGGCGAGAGAGAGAGAAGGGGGGCGAGAGAGAGAGAGAAGGGGGGCGAGAGAGAGAGAAGGGGGGCGAGAGAGAGAGAAGGGGGGCGAGAGAGAGAGAAGGGGGGCGAGAGAGAGAGAAGGGGGGCGAGAGAGAGAGAAGGGGGGCGAGAGAGAGAGAGAGGGGGGCGAGAGAGAGAGAAGGGGGGCGAGAGAGAGAGAAGGGGGGCGAGAGAGAGAGAAGGGGGGCGAGAGAGAGAGAAGGGGGGCGAGAGAGAGAGAGAAGGGGGGGCGAGAGAGAGAGAAGGGGGCGAGAGAGAGAGGGGGCGAGAGAGAGGGGGGCGAGAGAGAGAGAAGGGGGGGCGAGAGAGAGAGAAGGGGGGCGAGAGAGAGAGAAGGGGGGCGAGAGAGAGAGAAGGGGGGCGAGAGAGAGAGAAGGGGGGCGAGAGAGAGAGAAGGGGGGCGAGAGAGAGAGAAGGGGGCGAGAGAGAGAGAAGGGGGCGAGAGAGAGAGAAGGGGGGCGAGAGAGAGAGAAGGGGGCGAGAGAGAGAGAAGGGGGGCGAGAGAGAGAGAAGGGGGGCGAGAGAGAGAGAAGGGGGGCGAGAGAGAGAGAAGGGGGGCGAGAGAGAGAAGGGGGGCGAGAGAGAAGGGGGGCGAGAGAGAGAGAAGGGGGGCGAGAGAGAGAGAAGGGGGCGAGAGAGAGAGAAGGGGGGCGAGAGAGAGAGAAGGGGGGCGAGAGAGAGAGAAGGGGGGCGAGAGAGAGAGAAGGGGGCGAGAGAGAGAGAAGGGGCGAGAGAGAGAAGGGGGGCGAGAGAGAGAAGGGGGCGAGAGAGAGAGAAGGGGGCGAGAGAGAGAGAAGGGGGGCGAGAGAGAGAGAAGGGGGCGAGAGAGAGAGAAGGGGGGCGAGAGAGAGAGAAGGGGGGGCGAGAGAGAGAGAAGGGGGGCGAGAGAGAGAGAAGGGGGGGCGAGAGAGAGAGAAGGGGGGGCGAGAGAGAGAGAAGGGGGGCGAGAGAGAGAGAAGGGGGCGAGAGAGAGAAGGGGGGCGAGAGAGAGAGAAGGGGGCGAGAGAGAGAGAGAGAAGGGGGGCGAGAGAGAGAGAAGGGGGGCGAGAGAGAGAGAAGGGGGGGCGAGAGAGAGAGAAGGGGGGGCGAGAGAGAGAGAAGGGGGGCGAGAGAGAGAGAAGGGGGGCGAGAGAGAGAGAAGGGGGGGCGAGAGAGAGAGAAGGGGGGCGAGAGAGAGAGAAGGGGGCGAGAGAGAGAGAAGGGGGCGAGAGAGAGAGAAGGGGGGGCGAGAGAGAGAGAAGGGGGGCGAGAGAGAGAGAAGGGGGGCGAGAGAGAGAGAAGGGGGGCGAGAGAGAGAGAAGGGGGGCGAGAGAGAGAGAAGGGGGGCGAGAGAGAGAGAAGGGGGGCGAGAGAGAGAGAAGGGGGCGAGAGAGAGAGAAGGGGGCGAGAGAGAGAGAAGGGGGGCGAGAGAGAGAGAAGGGGGGGCGAGAGAGAGAGAAGGGGGGGCGAGAGAGAGAGAAGGGGGGGCGAGAGAGAGAGAAGGGGGGCGAGAGAGAGAGAAGGGGGGCGAGAGAGAGAGAAGGGGGGGCGAGAGAGAGAGAAGGGGGGCGAGAGAGAGAGAAGGGGGGCGAGAGAGAGAGAAGGGGGCGAGAGAGAGAGAGGGGGGGCGAGAGAGAGAGAAGGGGGGCGAGAGAGAGAGAAGGGGGGGCGAGAGAGAGAGAAGGGGGGCGAGAGAGAGAGAAGGGGGCGAGAGAGAGAGGGGGCGAGAGAGAGAGAAGGGGGGCGAGAGAGAGAGAAGGGGGGCGAGAGAGAGAGAAGGGGGGCGAGAGAGAGAGAAGGGGGGCGAGAGAGAGAGAAGGGGGCGAGAGAGAGAGAAGGGGGGCGAGAGAGAGAGAAGGGGGGCGAGAGAGAGAGAAGGGGGGCGAGAGAGAGAGAAGGGGGGCGAGAGAGAGAGAAGGGGGGCGAGAGAGAGAGAAGGGGGGCGAGAGAGAGAGAAGGGGGGCGAGAGAGAGAGAAGGGGGCGAGAGAGAGAGAAGGGGGGCGAGAGAGAGAGAAGGGGGGCGAGAGAGAGAGAAGGGGGGCGAGAGAGAGAGAAGGGGGCGAGAGAGAGAGAAGGGGGGCGAGAGAGAGAGAAGGGGGGGCGAGAGAGAGAGAAGGGGGCGAGAGAGAGAGAAGGGGGGCGAGAGAGAGAGAAGGGGGGGCGAGAGAGAGAGAAGGGGGGCGAGAGAGAGAGAAGGGGGGGCGAGAGAGAGAGAAGGGGGGCGAGAGAGAGAGAAGGGGGGGCGAGAGAGAGAGAAGGGGGGCGAGAGAGAGAGAAGGGGGGCGAGAGAGAGAGAAGGGGGGCGAGAGAGAGAGAAGGGGGCGAGAGAGAGAGAAGGGGGCGAGAGAGAGAGAAGGGGGCGAGAGAGAGAGAAGGGGGGCGAGAGAGAGAGAAGGGGGGCGAGAGAGAGAGAAGGGGGGCGAGAGAGAGAGAAGGGGGGCGAGAGAGAGAGAAGGGGGGCGAGAGAGAGAGAAGGGGGCGAGAGAGAGAGAAGGGGGGCGAGAGAGAGAGAAGGGGGCGAGAGAGAGAGAAGGGGGGCGAGAGAGAGAGGGGGAGAGAGAGAGGGGGCGAGAGAGAGAGAAGGGGGGCGAGAGAGAGAGAAGGGGGGGCGAGAGAGAGAGAAGGGGGGCGAGAGAGAGAGAAGGGGGGCGAGAGAGAGAGAAGGGGGGCGAGAGAGAGAGAAGGGGGGCGAGAGAGAGAGAAGGGGGGCGAGAGAGAGAGAAGGGGGGCGAGAGAGAGAGAAGGGGGGCGAGAGAGAGAGAAGGGGGGCGAGAGAGAGAGAAGGGGGGCGAGAGAGAGAGAAGGGGGGGCGAGAGAGAGAGAAGGGGGGCGAGAGAGAGAGAAGGGGGCGAGAGAGAGAGAGAGAAGGGGGGCGAGAGAGAGAGAAGGGGGGCGAGGAGAGAGAGAAGGGGGGCGAGAGAGAGAGAAGGGGGGCGAGAGAGAGAGAAGGGGGGCGAGAGAGAGAGAAGGGGGGCGAGAGAGAGAGAAGGGGGGCGAGAGAGAGAGAAGGGGGGCGAGAGAGAGAGAAGGGGGCGAGAGAGAGAGAAGGGGGGCGAGAGAGAGAGAAGGGGGCGAGAGAGAGAGAAGGGGGGCGAGAGAGAGAGAAGGGGGGCGAGAGAGAGAGAAGGGGGGCGAGAGAGAGAGAAGGGGGCGAGAGAGAGAGAAGGGGGGCGAGAGAGAGAGAAGGGGGGCGAGAGAGAGAGAAGGGGGGCGAGAGAGAGAGAAGGGGGGCGAGAGAGAGAGAAGGGGGGCGAGAGAGAGAGAAGGGGGGCGAGAGAGAGAGAAGGGGGCGAGAGAGAGAGAAGGGGGGCGAGGAGAGAGAGAAGGGGGGCGAGAGAGAGAGAAGGGGGGCGAGAGAGAGAGAAGGGGGGCGAGAGAGAGAGAAGGGGGGCGAGAGAGAGAGAAGGGGGGCGAGAGAGAGAGAAGGGGGCGAGAGAGAGAGAAGGGGGGCGAGAGAGAGAGAAGGGGGCGAGAGAGAGAGAAGGGGGGCGAGAGAGAGAGAAGGGGGGCGAGAGAGAGAGAAGGGGGGCGAGAGAGAGAGAAGGGGGGCGAGAGAGAGAGAAGGGGGGCGAGAGAGAGAGAAGGGGGGCGAGAGAGAGAGAAGGGGGGCGAGAGAGAGAGAAGGGGGGCGAGAGAGAGAGAAGGGGGCGAGAGAGAGAGAAGGGGGCGAGAGAGAGAGAAGGGGGGCGAGAGAGAGAGAAGGGGGGCGAGAGAGAGAGAAGGGGGGCGAGAGAGAGAGAAGGGGGGCGAGAGAGAGAGAAGGGGGGCGAGAGAGAGAGAAGGGGGGCGAGAGAGAGAGAAGGGGGGCGAGAGAGAGAGAAGGGGGGCGAGAGAGAGAGAAGGGGGGGCGAGAGAGAGAGAAGGGGGGCGAGAGAGAGAGAAGGGGGGCGAGAGAGAGAGAAGGGGGGCGAGAGAGAGAGAAGGGGGGCGAGAGAGAGAGTAAGGGGGGCGAGAGAGAGAGAAGGGGGCGAGAGAGAAGGGGGGCGAGAGAGAGAGAAGGGGCGAGAGAGAGAGAAGGGGGCGAGAGAGAGAGAAGGGGGGCGAGAGAGAGAAGGGGGGCGAGAGAGAGAGAAGGGGGGCGAGAGAGAGAGAAGGGGGGCGAGAGAGAGAGAAGGGGGGCGAGCAGAGAGAGAAGGGCGAGAGAGAGAGAAGGGGGGCGAGAGAGAGAGAAGGGGGGCGAGAGAGAGAGAAGGGGGCGAGAGAGAGAGAAGGGGGGCGAGAGAGAGAGAAGGGGGGCGAGAGAGAGAGAAGGGGGGCGAGAGAGAGAGAAGGGGGGGCGAGAGAGAGAGAAGGGGGGGCGAGAGAGAGAGAAGGGGGGGGCGAGAGAGAGAGAAGGGGGGGCGAGAGAGAGAGAAGGGGGGGCGAGAGAGAGAGAAGGGGGGCGAGAGAGAGAGAAGGGGGGCGAGAGAGAGAGAAGGGGGGCGAGAGAGAGAGAAGGGGGGCTGACGAGAGAGAGAAGGGGGCGAGAGAGAAGAGCAAGGGGGGCGAGAGAGAGAGAAGGGGGGACGAGAGAGAAGAAGGGGGCAGTCGTGGAGGGCGAGAGACGGAGAGAGAAGGGGGGCGAGAGAGAGAGAAGGGGGCG
>NW_028225181.1:72756882-72775920 GCF_052327205.1 Somniosus microcephalus | reverse complement strand
GGACGGGGGAGAGAGCGGGACAGGGAGAGAGCAGGACGGGGGAGAGAGCGGGACAGGGAGAGAGCGGGACAGGGAGAGAGCGGGACAGGGAGAGAGCGGGACAGGGGAGAGAGCGGGACTGGGGAGAGAGCGGGACAGGGAGAGAGCGGGACAGGGAGAGAAGGGGACAGGGAGAGAGCGGGACAGGGAGAGAGCGGGACAGGGAGAGAGCGGGACAGGGAGAGAGCGGGACAGGGAGAGAGCGGGACAGGGAAAGAGCGGGACAGGGAGAGAGAGCGGGACGGGGAGAGAGCGGGACGGGGGAGAGCGGGACTCGGAGAGAGCGGGACTGGGAGAGAGCGGGACAGGGGAGAGAGAGCGGGACGGGGAGAGAGAGCGGGACAGGGAGAGAGCGGGACAGGGAGAGAGCGGGACAGGGAGAGAGCGGGACAGGGAGAGAGCGGGACAGGGAGAGAGCGGGACAGGGAGAGAGAGCGGGACAGGGAGAGAGCGGGGACAGGGAGAGAGCGGGACAGGGAGAGAGCGGGACAGGGGGAGAGAGCGGGACGGGGAGAGAGCGGGACAGGGAGAGAGCGGGACAGGGAGAGAGCGGGACAGGGAGAGAGCGGGACAGGGAGAAAGCGGGACGGGGAGAGAGCGGGACGGGGAGAGAGCGGGACTGGGAGAGAGCGGGACTGGGAGAGAGCGGGACTGGGAGAGAGCGGGACTGGGAGAGAGCGGGACAGGGAGAGAGCGGGACGGGGAGAGAGCGGGACGGGGAGAGAGCGGGACCGGGAGAGAGCGGGACTGGAGAGAGCGGGACAGGGAGAGAGAGCAGGACAGGGAGAGAGAGCGGGACGGGGAGAGAGCAGGACGGTGAGAGAGCGGGACTGGGAGAGAGCGGGACTGGGAGAGAGCGGGGACAGGGAGAGAGAGCGGGACAGGGAGAGAGAGCAGGACAGGGAGAGAGCGGGACGGGGAGAGAGCAGGACGGTGAGAGAGCGGGACTGGGAGAGAGCGGGACTGGGGAGAGAGCGGGACAGGGAGAGAGAGCGGGACAGGGAGAGAGCGGGACAGGGAGAGAGCGGGACAGGGAGAGAGCGGGACAGGGACAGAGCGGGACAGGGAGAGAGCGGGACAGGGTGAGAGCGGGACAGGGAGAGAGCGGGACAGGGAGAGAGGGGGACAGGTAGAGAGCGGGACAGGGAGAGAGCGGGACAGGGAGAGAGCGGGACAGGGAGAGAGTGGGACATGGAGAGAGCGGGACAGGGAGAGAGCGGGACAGGGAGAGAGAGGGACAGGGAGAGTGCGGGACAGGGAGAGAGCGGGACAGGGAGAGAGCGGGACAGGGTGAGAGCGGGACAGGGAGAGAGCGGGACAGGGAGCGAGCGGGACAGGGAGAGAGGGGGACAGGGAGAGAGCGGACGGGGAGAGAGCGGGACAGGGAGAGAGCGGGACAGGGAGAGAGCGGGACAGGGAGAGAGCGGGACGGGGAGAGCGGGACAGGGAGAGAGAGCGGGACAGGGAGAGAGCGGGACAGGGAGAGAGCGGGACAGGGAGAGAGCGGGACAGGGAGAGAGCGGGTCAGGGAGAGAGCGGGACGGGGAGAGAGCGGGACAGGGAGAGAGCGGGACAGGGAGAGAGCGGGACAGGGAGAGAGCGGGACCGGGAGAGAGCGGGACAGGGAGAGAGCGGGACAGGGAGAGAGCGGGACGGGGAGAGAGCGGGACGGGGAGAGAGCGGGACCGGGAGAGAGCGGGACAGGGAGAGAGCGGGACAGGAGAGCGGGATGGGGAGAGAGCGGGACAGGGAGAGAGCGGGACAGGGCGAGAGCGGGACAGGAGAGCGGGACGGGGAGAGAGCGGGACAGGGAGAGAGCGGGACAGGGAGAGAGCGGGACTGGGAGAGAGCGGGACAGGGAGAGAGCGGGACAGGGAGAGAGCGGGACAGAGAGAGAGCGGGACAGGGAGAGAGCGGGACAGGGAGAGAGCGGGACGGGGAGAGAGCGGGACAGGGAGAGAGCGAGACAGGGAGACAGCGGGACAGCGAGAGAGGGGGACAGGGAGAGAGCGGGACAGGGAGAGAGAGCCGGACAGGGAGAGAGCGGGACAGGGAGAGAGCGGGACAGCGGAACAGGGAGAGAGAGCGGGACAGGGAGAGAGCGGGACGGAGAGAGAGCGGGACAGGGAGAGAGCGGGACGGGGAGAGAGCAGGACAGGGAGAGAGCGGGACAGGGAGAGACCGGGACAGGGAGAGATCGGGACAGGGAGAGAGCGGGACGGGGAGAGAGCGGGACGGGGAGAGAGCGGGACGGAGAGAGAGCGGGACAGGGAGAGAGCGGGACGGGGGAGAGAGCGGGACAGGGAGAGAGCGGGACGGGGAGAGAGCGGGACGAGGAGAGAGCGGGACAGGGAGAGAGCGGGACAGGGAGAGAGCGGGACAGGGAGAGAGAGCGGGACAGGGAGAGAGCGGGACGGGGAGAGAGCGGGACAGGGAGAGAGAGCGGGACGGGGAGAGAGCGGGATGGGGGGAGAGCGGGACAGGGAGAGAGCGGGACTCGGAGAGAGCGGGACTGGGAGAGAGCGGGACAGGGAGAGAGAGCGGGACGGGGAGAGAGCGGGACAGGGAGAGAGAGCGGGACAGGGAGAGAGAGCGGGACAGGGAGAGAGCGGGACAGGGAGAGAGCACGGGACAGGGAGAGAGCGGGACAGGGAGAGAGCGGGACAGGGAGAGAGCGGGACAGGGAGAGAGCGGGACAGGGGGAGAGAGCGGGACGGGGAGAGAGCGGGATGGGGAGAGAGCGGGACGGGGAGAGAGTGGGACTGGGAGAGAGCGGGACTGGGAGAGAGCGGGGCAGGGAGAGAGAGCGGGACAGGGAGAGAGCGGGACAGGGAGAGAGCGGGACAGGGAGAGAGCGGGACAGGGACAGAGCGGGACAGGAAGAGAGCGGGACAGGGAGAGAGCGGGACAGGGAGAGAGCGGGACAGGGAGAGAGCGGGACAGGGAGAGAGGGGGACAGGGAGAGAGCGGGACAGGGAGAGAGCGGGACAGGGAGAGAGCGGGACTCGGAGAGAGCGGGACAGAGAGAGAGCGGGACAGGGAGAGAACGGGACGGGGAGAGAGAGGGACAGGGAGAGAGCGGGACTGGGAGAGAGCGGGACAGAGAGAGAGCGGGACGGGGAGAGAGCGGGACAGGGAGAGAGCGGGACAGGGAGAGAGCGGGACAGGGAGCGAGCGGGACAGGGAGAGAGGGGGACAGGGAGAGAGCGGGACAGGGAGAGAGCGGGACAGGGAGAGAGCGGGACTGGGAGAGAGCGGGACGGGGAGGGAGCGGGACAGGGAGAGAGCGGGACAGTGAGAGAGGGGGACAGGGAGAGAGCGGGACGGGGAGAGAGCGGGACAGGGAGAGAGCGGGACAGGGAGAGAGCGGGACAGGGAGAGAGCGGGACGGGGAGAGAGCGGGACGGGGAGAGAGCGGGACAGGGAGAGAGCGGGACTGGGAGAGAGCGGGACTGGGAGAGAGCGGGACTGGGAGAGAGCGGGACAGGGAGAGAGCGGGACAGGGAGAGAGCGGGACAGGGAGAGAGCGGGACAGGGAGAGAGCGGGACGGGGAGAGAGCGGGACAGGGAGAGAGCGGGACGGGGAGAGAGCGGGACGGGGAGAGAGCGGGACAGGGAGAGAGCGGGACAGGGAGAGAGCGGGACGGGGAGAGAGCGGGACGGGGAGAGAGCGGGACACGGAGAGAGCGGGACAGGGAGAGAGCGGGACAGGAGAGCGGGACGGGGAGAGAGCGGGACAGGGAGAGAGCGGGACAGGGCGAGAGCGGGACAGGAGAGCGGGACGGGGAGAGAGCGGGACAGGGAGAGAGCGGGACAGGGAGAGAGCGGGACAGGGAGAGAGCGGCACAGGGAGAGAGAGCGGGACGGGGAGAGAGCGGGACAGGGAGAGAGAGCGGGATGGGGAGAGAGCGGGAAAGGGAGAGAGCGGGACAGGGGAGAGAGCCGGACAGGGAGAGAGCGGGACAGGGAGAGAGCGGGACGGGGAGAGAGCGGGACGGGGAGAGAGAGCGGGACAGGGAGAGATAGCGGGACAGGGAGAGAGCGGGACAGGGAGAGAGCGGGACAGGGAGAGAGCGGGACTGGGAGAGAGCGGGACAGGGAGAGAGCGGACAGGGAGAGAGAGCGGGACAGGGAGAGAGAGCGGGACAGGGAGAGAGCGGGACAGGGAGAGAGCGGGACAGGGAGAGAGCGGGACAGGGAGAGAGCGGGACAGGGAGCGAGCGGGACAGGGAGAGAGCGGGACAGGGAGAGAGCGGGACAGGGAGAGAGCGGGACGGGGAGAGAGCGGGACAGGGAGAGAGAGCGGGACAGGGAGAGAGCGGGACGGGAGAGAGCGGGACGGGGAGAGAGCGGGACGGGGAGAGAGCGGGACAGGGAGAGAGCGGGACGGGGAGAGAGCGGGACAGGGAGAGAGCGGGACTGGGAGAGAGCGGGACTGGGAGAGAGCGGGACAGGGAGAGAGCGGGACGGGGAGAGAGCAGGACGGGGAGAGAGCAGGACTGGGAGAGAGCAGGACTGGGAGAGAGCGGGACAGGGAGAGAGAGCGGGACAGGGAGAGAGAGCGGGACAGGGAGAGAGCGGGACAGGGAGAGAGCGGGACAGGATGAGAGCGGGACAGGGAGAGAGCGGGACAGGGAGAGAGGGGGACAGGTAGAGAGCGGGACAGGGAGAGAGCGGGACAGAGAGAGAGCGGGACAGGGAGAGAGCGGGACAGGGAGAGAGCGGGACAGGGAGAGAGCGGGACAGGGAGAGAGCGGGTCAGGGAGAGAGCGGGACAGGTAGAGAGCGGGACAGGGAGAGAGCGGGACAGGGAGCGAGCGGGACAGGGAGAGAGGGGGACAGGGAGAGAGCGGGACAGGGAGAGAGCGGGACAGGGAGAGAGAGCGGGACAGGGAGAGAGCGGGACAGGGAGAGAGCGGGACGGGGAGAGAGCGGGACGGGGAGAGAGCGGGACAGGGAGAGAGCGGGACTGGGAGAGAGCGGGACAGGGAGAGAGCGGGACAGGGAGAGAGCGGGACGGGGAGAGAGCGGGACCGGGAGAGAGCGGGACAGGGAGAGAGCGGGACAGGGAGAGAGCGGGACAGGGAGAGAGCGGGACAGGGTGAGAGCGGGACAGGGTGAGAGCGGGACAGGGAGAGAGCGGGACAGGGAGAGAGCGGGACAGGGAGAGAGCGGGACAGGGAGAGAGCGGGACAGGGAGAGAGCGGGACAGGGAGAGAGCGGGACAGGGAGAGAGAGCAGGACAGGGAGAGAGCGGGACGGGGAGAGAGCGGGACAGGGAGAGAGCGGGACGGGGAGAGAGGGGGACGGGGAGAGAGCGGGACAGGGAGAGAGCGGGACAGGGAGAGAGCGGGACAGGAGAGCGGGACGGGTAGAGAGCGGGACGGGGAGAGAGCGGGACCGGGAGAGAGCGGGACAGGGAGAGAGCGGGACAGGAGAGCGGGACGGGTAGAGAGCGGGACAGGGAGAGAGCGGGACAGGGCGAGAGCGGGACAGGAGAGCGGGACGGGGAGAGAGCGGGACAGGGAGAGAGCGGGACAGGTCAAGAGCGGGACAGGAGAGCGGGACGGGGAGAGAGCGGGACAGGGAGAGAGCGGGACAGGGAGAGAGCGGGACTGGGAGAGAGCGGGACAGGGAGAGAGCGGGACAGGGAGAGAGCGGGACAGAGAGAGAGCGGGACAGGGAGAGAGCGGGACAGGGAGAGAGCGGGACGGGGAGAGAGCGGGACGGGGAGAGAGCGGGACAGGGAGAGAGCGGGACGGGGAGAGAGCGGGACGAGGAGAGAGCGGGACAGGGAGAGAGCGGGACAGGGAGAGAGCGGGACAGGGAGAGAGCGGGACAGGGAGAGAGCGGGACAGGGAGAGAGCGGGACGGGGAGAGAGCGGGACGGGGAGAGAGCGGGACGGGGAGAGAGCGGGACTGGGAGAGAGCGGGACTGGGAGAGAGCGGGACTGGGAGAGAGCGGGACAGGGAGAGAGAGCGGGACAGGGGGAGAGCGGGACAGGGAGAGAGCGGGACAGGGAGAGAGCGGGACAGGGAGAGAGCGGGACAGGAAGACAGCGGGACAGGGAGAGAGCGGGACAGGGAGAGAGCGGGACAGGGAGAGAGGGGGACAGGGAGAGAGCGGGACAGGGAGAGAGCGGGACAGGGAGAGAGCGGGACTGGGAGAGAGCGGGACAGGGAGAGAGCGGGACAGGGAGAGAGCGGGACGGGGAGAGAGAGGGACAGGGAGAGAGCGGGACTGGGAGAGAGCGGGACAGAGAGAGAGCGGGACGGGGAGAGAGCGGGACAGGGAGAGAGCGGGAGAGGGAGAGAGCGGGACAGGGAGCGAGCGGGACAGGGAGAGAGGGGGACAGGGAGAGAGCGGGACAGGGAGAGAGCGGGACAGGGAGAGAGAGCAGGACAGGGAGAGAGCGGGACGGGGAGAGAGCGGGACTGGGAGAGAGCGGGACGGGGAGGGAGCGGGACAGGGAGAGAGCGGGACAGGGAGAGAGGGGGACAGGGAGAGAGCGGGACGGGGAGAGAGCGGGACGGAGAGAGAACGGGACGGAGAGAGAACGGGACAGGGAGAGAGCGGGACTGGGAGAGAGCGGGACTGGGAGAGAGCGGGACAGGGAGAGAGCGGGACAGGGAGAGAGCGGGACAGGGAGAGAGCGGGACTGGGAGAGAGCGGGACAGGGAGAGAGTGGGACAGGGAGAGAGCGGGACAGGGAGAGAGCGGGACAGGGAGAGAGCGGGACAGGGAGAGAGCAGGACGGGGAGAGAGCGGGACGGGGAGAGAGCGGGACAGGGAGAGAGCGGGACGGGGAGAGAGCGGGACAGGGAGAGAGCGGGACGGGGAGAGAGCGGAACGGGGAGAGAGCGGGACAGGGAGAGAGCGGGACGGGGAGAGAGCGGGACGGGGAGAGAGCGGGACAGGGAGAGAGCGGGACAGGGAGAGAGCGGGACAGGGAGAGAGCGGGACAGGGAGAGAGCGGGACAGGAGAGCGGGACGGGGAGAGAGCGGGACAGGGAGAGAGCGGGACAGGGCGAGAGCGGGACAGGAGAGCAGGACGGGGAGAGAGCGGGACAGGGAGAGAGCGGGACAGGGAGAGAGAGTGGGACGGGGAGAGAGCGGGACAGGGAGAGAGAGCGGGACAGGGAGAGAGCGGGTCAGGGAGAGAGCGGGACAGGGAGAGAGCGGGACAGGGAGAGAGCGGGACAGGGAGAGAGCGGGACGGGGAGAGAGCGGGACGGGGAGAGAGCGGGACAGGGAGAGAGAGCGGGACAGGGAGAGAGAGCGGGACGGGGAGAGAGCGGGACAGGGAGAGAGCGGGACAGGGAGAGAGAGCGGGACAGGGAGAGAGCGGGACGGGGAGAGAGCGGGACGGGGAGAGAGCGGGACACGGAGAGAGCGGGACAGGGAGAGAGCGGGACAGGAGAGCGGGACGGGGAGAGAGCGGGACAGGGAGAGAGCGGGACAGGGCGAGAGCGGGACAGGAGAGCGGGACGGGGAGAGAGCGGGACAGGGAGAGAGCGGGACAGGGAGAGAGCGGGACAGGGAGAGAGCGGCACAGGGAGAGAGAGCGGGACGGGGAGAGAGCGGGACAGGGAGAGAGAGCGGGATGGGGAGAGAGCGGGAAAGGGAGAGAGCGGGACAGGGAGAGAGCCGGACAGGGAGAGAGCGGGACAGGGAGAGAGCGGGACGGGGAGAGAGCGGGACGGGGAGAGAGAGCGGGACAGGGAGAGATAGCGGGACAGGGAGAGAGCGGGACAGGGAGAGAGCGGGACAGGGAGAGAGCGGGACTGGGAGAGAGCGGGACAGGGAGAGAGCGGGACAGGGAGAGAGAGCGGGACAGGGAGAGAGAGCGGCAGGGAGAGAGCGGGACAGGGAGAGAGCGGGACAGGGAGAGAGCGGGACAGGGAGCGAGCGGGACAGGGAGAGAGCGGGACAGGGAGAGAGCGGGACAGGGAGAGAGCGGGACGGGGAGAGAGCGGGACAGGGAGAGAGAGCGGGACAGGGAGAGAGCGGGACGGGGAGAGAGCGGGACGGGGAGAGAGCGGGACGGGGAGAGAGCGGGACAGGGAGAGAGCGGGACGGGGAGAGAGCGGGACAGGGAGAGAGCGGGACTGGGAGAGAGCGGGACAGGGAGAGAGCGGGACGGGGAGAGAGCAGGACGGGGAGAGAGCAGGACTGGGAGAGAGCAGGACTGGGAGAGAGCGGGACAGGGAGAGAGAGCGGGACAGGGAGAGAGAGCGGGACAGGGAGAGAGCGGGACAGGGAGAGAGCGGGACAGGATGAGAGCGGGACAGGGAGAGAGCGGGACAGGGAGAGAGGGGGACAGGTAGAGAGCGGGACAGGGAGAGAGCGGGACAGAGAGAGAGCGGGACAGGGAGAGAGCGGGACAGGGAGAGAGCGGGACAGGGAGAGAGCGGGACAGGGAGAGAGCGGGACAGGGAGAGAGCGGGTCAGGGAGAGAGCGGGACAGGTAGAGAGCGGGACAGGGAGAGAGCGGGACAGGGAGCGAGCGGGACAGGGAGAGAGGGGGACAGGGAGAGAGCGGGACAGGGAGAGAGCGGGACAGGGAGAGAGAGCGGGACAGGGAGAGAGCGGGACAGGGAGAGAGCGGGACGGGGAGAGAGCGGGACGGGGAGAGAGCGGGACAGGGAGAGAGCGGGACTGGGAGAGAGCGGGACAGGGAGAGAGCGGGACAGGGAGAGAGCGGGACGGGGAGAGAGCGGGACCGGGAGAGAGCGGGACAGGGAGAGAGCGGGACAGGGAGAGAGCGGGACAGGGAGAGAGCGGGACAGGGAGAGAGCGGGACAGGGTGAGAGCGGGACAGGGAGAGAGCGGGACAGGGAGAGAGCGGGACAGGGAGAGAGCGGGACAGGGAGAGAGCGGGACAGGGAGAGAGCGGGACAGGGAGAGAGCGGGACAGGGAGAGAGAGCAGGACAGGGAGAGAGCGGGACGGGGAGAGAGCGGGACAGGGAGAGAGCGGGACGGGGAGAGAGGGGGACGGGGAGAGAGCGGGACAGGGAGAGAGCGGGACAGGGAGAGAGCGGGACAGGAGAGCGGGACGGGTAGAGAGCGGGACGGGGAGAGAGCGGGACCGGGAGAGAGCGGGACAGGGAGAGAGCGGGACAGGAGAGCGGGACGGGTAGAGAGCGGGACAGGGAGAGAGCGGGACAGGGCGAGAGCGGGACAGGAGAGCGGGACGGGGAGAGAGCGGGACAGGGAGAGAGCGGGACAGGTCAAGAGCGGGACAGGAGAGCGGGACGGGGAGAGAGCGGGACAGGGAGAGAGCGGGACAGGGAGAGAGCGGGACTGGGAGAGAGCGGGACAGGGAGAGAGCGGGACAGGGAGAGAGCGGGACAGAGAGAGAGCGGGACAGGGAGAGAGCGGGACAGGGAGAGAGCGGGACGGGGAGAGAGCGGGACAGGGAGAGAGCGAGACAGGGAGAGAGCGGGACAGGGAGAGAGGGGGACAGGGAGAGAGCGGGACAGGGAGAGAGAGCGGGACAGGGAGAGAGCGGGACAGGGAGAGAGCGGGACAGCGGAACAGGGAGAGAGAGCGGGACAGGGAGAGAGCGGGACGGAGAGAGAGCGGGACAGGGAGAGAGCGGGACAGGGAGAGAGCGGGACGGGGAGAGAGCAGGACAGGGAGAGAGCGGGACAGGGAGAGATCGGGACAGGGAGAGATCGGGACAGGGAGAGAGCGGGACGGGGAGAGAGCGGGACAGGGAGAGAGCTGGACGGGGAGAGAGCGGGACGAGGAGAGAGCGGGACAGGGAGAGAGCGGGACAGGGAGAGAGCGGGACAGGGAGAGAGCGGGACAGGGAGAGAGCGGGACAGGGAGAGAGCGGGACGGGGAGAGAGCGGGACGGGGAGAGAGCGGGACGGGGAGAGAGCGGGACTGGGAGAGAGCGGGACTGGGAGAGAGCGGGACTGGGAGAGAGCGGGACAGGGAGAGAGAGCGGGACAGGGGGAGAGCGGGACAGGGAGAGAGCGGGACAGGGAGAGAGCGGGACAGGGAGAGAGCGGGACAGGAAGACAGCGGGACAGGGAGAGAGCGGGACAGGGAGAGAGCGGGACAGGGAGAGAGGGGGACAGGGAGAGAGCGGGACAGGGAGAGAGCGGGACAGGGAGAGAGCGGGACTGGGAGAGAGCGGGACAGAGAGAGAGCGGGACAGGGAGAGAGCGGGACGGGGAGAGAGAGGGACAGGGAGAGAGCGGGACTGGGAGAGAGCGGGACAGAGAGAGAGCGGGACGGGGAGAGAGCGGGACAGGGAGAGAGCGGGAGAGGGAGAGAGCGGGACAGGGAGCGAGCGGGACAGGGAGAGAGGGGGACAGGGAGAGAGCGGGACAGGGAGAGAGCGGGACAGGGAGAGAGAGCAGGACAGGGAGAGAGCGGGACGGGGAGAGAGCGGGACTGGGAGAGAGCGGGACGGGGAGGGAGCGGGACAGGGAGAGAGCGGGACAGGGAGAGAGGGGGACAGGGAGAGAGCGGGACGGGGAGAGAGCGGGACGGAGAGAGAACGGGACGGAGAGAGAACGGGACAGGGAGAGAGCGGGACTGGGAGAGAGCGGGACTGGGAGAGAGCGGGACAGGGAGAGAGCGGGACAGGGAGAGAGCGGGACAGGGAGAGAGCGGGACTGGGAGAGAGCGGGACAGGGAGAGAGTGGGACAGGGAGAGAGCGGGACAGGGAGAGAGCGGGACAGGGAGAGAGCGGGACAGGGAGAGAGCAGGACGGGGAGAGAGCGGGACGGGGAGAGAGCGGGACAGGGAGAGAGCGGGACGGGGAGAGAGCGGGACAGGGAGAGAGCGGGACGGGGAGAGAGCGGAACGGGGAGAGAGCGGGACAGGGAGAGAGCGGGACGGGGAGAGAGCGGGACGGGGAGAGAGCGGGACAGGGAGAGAGCGGGACAGGGAGAGAGCGGGACGGGGAGAGAGCGGGACAGGGAGAGAGCGGGACAGGGAGAGAGCGGGACAGGAGAGCGGGACGGGGAGAGAGCGGGACAGGGAGAGAGCGGGACAGGGCGAGAGCGGGACAGGAGAGCAGGACGGGGAGAGAGCGGGACAGGGAGAGAGCGGGACAGGGAGAGAGAGTGGGACGGGGAGAGAGCGGGACAGGGAGAGAGAGCGGGACAGGGAGAGAGCGGGTCAGGGAGAGAGCGGGACAGGGAGAGAGAGCGGGACGGGGAGAGAGCGGGACAGGGAGAGAGCGGGACAGGGAGAGAGCGGGACAGGGAGAGAGCGGGACGGGGAGAGAGCGGGACGGGGAGAGAGCGGGACAGGGAGAGAGAGCGGGACGGGGAGAGAGCGGGACAGGGAGAGAGAGCGGGACAGGGAGAGAGAGCGGGACAGGGAGAGAGCGGGACAGGGAGAGAGCGGGACAGGGAGAGAGCGGGACAGGGAGAGAGCGGGACTGGGAGAGAGCGGGACAGGGAGAGTGCGGGACAGGGAGAGAGCGGGACAGGGAGAGAGCGGGACAGGGAGAGAGAGCGGGACGGGGAGAGAGCGGGACAGGGAGAGAGAGCGGGACAGGGAGAGAGCGGGACAGGGAGAGAGCGGGACAGGGAGAGAGCGGGACAGGGAGAGAGCGGGACAGGGAGAGAGCGGGACAGGGAGAGAGGGGGACAGGGAGAGAGCGGGACAGGGAGAAAGCGGGACTGGGAGAGAGCGGGACAGAGAGAGAGCGGGACGGGAAGAGAGCGGGACAGGGAGAGAGCGAGACAGGGAGAGAGCGGGACAGGGAGAGAGGGGGACAGGGAGAGAGCGGGACAGGGAGAGAGAGCGGGACAGGGAGAGAGCGGGACAGGGAGAGAGCGGGACAGCGGAACAGGGAGAGAGAGCGGGACAGGGAGAGAGCGGGACGGAGAGAGAGCGGGACAGGGAGAGAGCGGGACAGGGAGAGAGCGGGACGGGGAGAGAGCAGGACAGGGAGAGAGCGGGACAGGGAGAGATCGGGACAGGGAGAGATCGGGACAGGGAGAGAGCGGGACGGGGAGAGAGCGGGACAGCGAGAGAGCGGGACGGGGAGAGAGCGGGACGAGGAGAGAGCGGGACAGGGAGTCCCGCGAGAGAGCGGGACTGGGAGAGAGCGGGACTGGGAGAGAGCGGGACAGGGAGAGAGAGCGGGACAGGGGGAGAGCGGGACAGGGAGAGAGCGGGACAGGGAGAGAGCGGGACAGGGAGAGAGCGGGACAGGAAGACAGCGGGACAGGGAGAGAGCGGGACAGGGAGAGAGCGGGACAGGGAGAGAGCGGGACAGGGAGAGAGGGGGACAGGGAGAGAGCGGGACAGGGAGAGAGCGGGACAGGGAGAGAGCGGGACTGGGAGAGAGCGGGACAGAGAGAGAGCGGGACAGGGAGAGAGCGGGACGGGGAGAGAGAGGGACAGGGAGAGAGCGGGACTGGGAGAGAGCGGGACAGAGAGAGAGCGGGACGGGGAGAGAGCGGGACAGGGAGAGAGCGGGAGAGGGAGAGAGCGGGACAGGGAGCGAGCGGGACAGGGAGAGAGGGGGACAGGGAGAGAGCGGGACAGGGAGAGAGGGGGACAGGGAGAGAGCGGGACGGGGAGAGAGCGGGACGGAGAGAGAACGGGACGGAGAGAGAACGGGACGGGGAGAGGGCGGGACAGGGAGAGAGCGGGACAGGGAGAGAGCGGGACTGGGAGAGAGCGGGACTGGGAGAGAGCGGGACAGGGAGAGAGCGGGACAGGGAGAGAGCGGGACAGGGGAGAGAGCGGGGACTGGGAGAGAGCGGGACAGGGAGAGAGTGGGACAGGGAGAGAGCGGGACAGGGAGAGAGCGGGACAGGGAGAGAGCGGGACAGGGAGAGAGCGGGACAGGGAGAGAGCAGGACGGGGAGAGAGCGGGACGGGGAGAGAGCGGGACAGGGAGAGAGCGGGACGGGGAGAGAGCGGGACAGGGAGAGAGAGCGGGACGGGGAGAGAGCGGGACGGGGAGAGAGCGGGACAGGGGAGAGAGCGGGACGGGGAGAGAGCGGGACGGGGAGAGAGCGGGACAGGGAGAGAGCGGGACAGGGAGAGAGCGGGACGGGGAGAGAGCGGGACAGGGAGAGAGCGGGACAGGGAGAGAGCGGGACAGGAGAGCGGGACGGGGAGAGAGCGGGACAGGGAGAGAGCGGGACAGGGCGAGAGCGGGACAGGAGAGCAGGACGGGGAGAGAGCGGGACAGGGAGAGAGCGGGACAGGGAGAGAGAGTGGGACGGGGAGAGAGCGGGACAGGGAGAGAGAGCGGGACAGGGAGAGAGCGGGTCAGGGAGAGAGCGGGACAGGGAGAGAGAGCGGGACGGGGAGAGAGCGGGACAGGGAGAGAGCGGGACAGGGAGAGAGCGGGACAGGGAGAGAGCGGGACGGGGAGAGAGCGGGACGGGGAGAGAGCGGGACAGGGAGAGAGAGCGGGACGGGGAGAGAGCGGGACAGGGAGAGAGAGCGGGACAGGGAGAGGAGAGCGGGACAGGGAGAGAGCGGGACAGGGAGAGAGCGGGACAGGGAGGAGAGCGGGACAGGGAGAGAGCGGGACTGGGAGAGAGCGGGACAGGGAGAGTGCGGGACAGGGAGAGAGCGGGACAGGGAGAGAGCGGGACAGGGAGAGAGAGCGGGACGGGGAGAGAGCGGGACAGGGAGAGAGAGCGGGACAGGGAGAAAGCGGGAAAGGGAGAGAGCGGGACAGGGAGAGAGCGGGACAGGGAGAGAGCGGGACAGGGAGAGAGCGGGACAGGGAGAGAGGGGGACAGGGAGAGAGCGGGACAGGAGAAAGCGGGACTGGGAGAGAGCGGGACAGAGAGAGAGCGGGACGGGAAGAGAGCGGGACAGGGAGAGAGCGGGACAGGGAGAGAGCGGGACAGGGAGCAAGCGGGACGGGGAGAGAGCGGGACTGGGAGGAGAGCGGGGACGGGGAGTGAGCAGGACAGGGAGAGAGGGGGACAGGGAGAGAGCGGGACGGGGAGAGAGCGGGACGGGGAGAGAGCGGGACGGGGGAGAGAGAACGGGACGGAGAGAGAACGGGACGGGGAGAGAGCGGGACAGGGAGAGAGCGGGACAGGGAGAGAGCGGGACTGGGAGAGAGCGGGACGGGGAGAGAGCGGGACAGGGAGAGAGCGGACAGGGGAGTGAGCGGGACTGGGAGAGACGGGACAGGGATGAGAGCGGGACAGGGAGAGAGCGGGACAGGGAGAGAGCGGGACAGGGAGAGAGAGGGACAGGGAGAGAGCGGGACAGGGAGAGAGCGGGACGGGGAGAGAGCGGGACAGGGAGAGAGCGGGACTGGGAGAGAGCGGGACAGGGAGAGAGCGGGACGGGGAGAGAGCGGGACAGGGAGAGAGCGGGACGGGGGAGAGAGCGGGACGGGGAGAGAGCGGGACAGGGAGAGAGCGGGACAGAGAGAGAGCGGGACAGGAAGAGAGCGGGACAGGAAGAGAGCGGGACAGGGAGAGAGCGGGACGGGGAGAGAGCGGGACGGGGAGAGAGCGGGACGGGGAGAGAGCGGGACAGGGAGAGAGCGGGACGGGGAGAGAGCGGGACGGGGAGAGGAGCGGGACGGGGAGGAGAGCGGGACAGGGAGAGAGCGGGACAGGAGAGCGGGACGGGGAGAGAGTGGGGACAGGGAGAGAGCGGGACAGGGCGAGAGCGGGACGGGAGAGCGGGACGGGGGAGAGAGCGGGACAGGGAGAGAGCGGGACAGGGAGAGAGCGGGACAGGGAGAGAGAGCGGGACGGGGAGAGAGCGGGACAGGGAGAAAGCGGGACAGGGAGAGAGAGCGGGACGGGGAGAGAGCGGGACTGGGAGAGAGCGGGACGGGGAGAGAGCGGGACGGGTGAGAGAGCAGGACAGGTAGAGAGAGCGGGACGGGGAGAGAGCGGGACAGGGAGAGAGAGCGGGACAGGGAGAGAGAGCGGGACAGGGAGAGAGCGGGACAGGGAGAGAGCGGACAGGGAGAGAGCGGGGACAGGGAGAGAGCGGGACAGGGAGAGAGAATTGGACGGGGAGAGAGCGGGACAGGGAGAGAGAGGGGGACAGGGAGAGAGAGCGGGACAGGGAGAGAGCGGGACAGGGAGAGAGCGGGACAGGGAGAGAGCGGGACAGGAGAGAGAGCGGGACAGGGAGAGAGAGCGGGACAGGGAGAGAGCGGGACAGGGAGAGAGCGGGACAGGGGAGAGAGCGGGACAGGGGGAGAGCGGGACAGGGAGAGAGCGGGACAGGGAGAGGAGAGCGGGACACAGAGAGAGCGGGACGGGAAGAGAGCGGGACAGGGAGAGAGCGGGACAGGGAGAGAGCGGGACAGGAAGCAAGCGGGACGGGGAGAGAGCGGGACTGGGAGAGAGCGGGACGGGGAGTGAGCAGGACAGGGAGAGAGGGGGACAGGGAGAGAGCGGGACGGGGAGAGAGCGGGACGGGGAGGAGAGCGGGACGGAGAGAGAACGGGACGGAGAGAGAACGGGACGGGGAGAGAGCGGGACAGGGAGAGAGCGGGACAGGGAGAGAGCGGGACTGGGAGAGAGCGGGACGGGGAGAGAGCGGGTCAGGGAGAGAGCGGGACAGGGAGAGAGCGGGACTGGGAGAGACCGGGACAGGGAGAGAGCGGGACAGGGAGAGAGCGGGACAGGGAGAGAGCGGGACAGGGAGAGAGCGGGACAGGGAGAGAGCGGGACAGGAAGAGAGCGGGACGGGGAGAGAGCGGGACTGGGAGAGAGCGGGGACAGGGGAGAGAGCGGGACGGGGAGAGAGCGGGACAGGGAGAGAGCGGGACGGGGAGAGCGGGACGGGGAGAGAGCGGGACAGGGAGAGAGCGGGACAGGGAGAGAGCGGGACAGGGAGAGAGCGGGACGGGAGAGAGCGGGACGGGGAGAGAGCGGGACGGGGAGAGAGCGGGACAGGGGAGAGAGCGGGACAGTGAGAGAGCGGGACGGGAGAGAGCGGGACGGGGAGAGAGCGGGACAGGGAGAGAGCGGGACAGGAGAGCGGGACGGGGAGAGTGGGACAGGGAGAGAGCGGGACAGGGCGAGAGCGGGACTGGAGAGCGGGGACGGGGAGAGAGCGGGACAGGGAGAGAGCGGGACAGGGAGAGAACGGGACAGGGAGAGAGAGCGGGACGGGGAGAGAGCGGGACAGGGAGAGAGAGCGGGACAGGGAGAGAGCGGGACAGGGGAGAAAGCGGGACAGGGAGAGAGAGCGGGACGGGGAGAGAGCGGGACTGGGAGAGAGCGGGACGGGGAGAGAGCGGGACGGGGAGAGAGCGGGACAGGGAGAGAGAGCGGGACGGGGAAGAGAGCGGGACAGGGAGAGAGAGCGGGACAGGAGAGAGAGCGGGACAGGGAGAGAGCGGGACAGGGAGAGAGCGGGACGGGGGAGAGAGCGGGACGGGGAGAGAGCGGGACGGGGAGAGAGCGGGGACTGGGAGAGAGCGGGACTGGGAGAGAGCGGGACTGGGAGAGAGCGGGACAGGGAGAGAGAGCGGGACAGGGGGAGAGCGGGACAGGGAGAGAGCGGGACAGGGAGAGAGCGGGACAGGGAGAGAGCGGGACAGGAAGAGAGCGGGACAGGGAGAGAGCGGGACAGGGAGAGAGCGGGACAGGGAGAGAGCGGGACAGGGAGAGAGGGGGACAGGGAGAGAGCGGGACAGGGAGAGAGCGGAACAGGGAGAGAGCGGGACTGGGAGAGAGCGGGACAGGGGAGAGAGCGGGACAGGGAGAGAGCGGGACGGGGAGAGAGAGGGACAGGGAGAGAGCGGGACTGGGAGAGAGCGGGACAGAGAGAGAGCGGGACGGGGAGAGAGCGGGACAGGGAGAGAGCGGGAGAGGGAGAGAGCGGGACAGGGAGCGAGCGGGACAGGGAGAGAGGGGGACAGGGAGAGAGCGGGACAGGGAGAGAGCGGGACAGGGAGAGAGAGCAGGACAGGGAGAGAGCGGGACGGGGAGAGAGCGGGACTGGGAGAGAGCGGGACGGGGAGGGAGCGGGACAGGGAGAGAGCGGGACAGGGAGAGAGGGGGGACAGGGAGAGAGCGGGACGGGGAGAGAGCGGGACGGAGAGAGAACGGGACGGAGAGAGAACGGGACAGGGAGAGAGCGGGGACAGGGATAGAGCGGGACAGGGAGAGAGCGGGACAGGGAGAGAGCGGGACGGGGAGAGAGCGGGACGGGGAGAGAGCGGGACTGGGAGGAGAGAGCGGGACTGGGAGAGAGCGGGACAGGGAGAGAGAGCGGGACTGGAGAGAGCGGGACAGGGAGAGAGCGGGACAGGGAGAGAGCGGGACAGGGAGAGAGCGGGACAGGGAGAGAGCGGGACAGGGAGAGAGCGGGACAGGGAGAGAGAGGGACAGGGAGAGAGCGGGACGGGGAGAGAGCGGGACGGGAGAGAGCAGGACGGGGAGAGAGCGGGACGGGGAGAGAGCGGGACAGGGAGAGAGCGGGACAGGGAGGAGAGCGGGACAGGGAGAGAGCGGGACGGGGAGAGAGCGGGACGGGGAGAGAGCGGGACAGGGAGAGAGCGGGACGGGGAGAGAGCGGGACGGGGAGAGAGCGGGACAGGGAGAGAGCGGACAGGGAGAGAGCGGGACGGGGAGAGAGCGGGACAGGGAGAGAGCGGGACAGGGAGAGAGCGGGACAGGAGAGCGGGACGGGGAGAGAGCGGGACAGGGAGAGAGCGGGACAGGGGCGAGAGCGGGACAGGAGAGCAGGACGGCGAGAGAGCGGGACAGGGAGAGAGCGGGACAGGGAGAGAGAGTGGGACGGGGAGAGAGCGGGACAGGGAGAGAGAGCGGGACAGGGAGAGAGCGGGACAGGGAGAGAGCGGGACAGGGAGAGAGAGCGGGACGGGGAGAGAGCGGGGACAGGGAGAGAGCGGGACAGGGAGAGAGCGGGACAGGGAGAGAGCGGGACGGGGAGAGAGCGGGACGGGGGAGAGAGCGGGACAGGGAGAGAGAGCGGGACGGGGAGAGAGCGGGACAGGGAGAGAGAGCGGGGACAGGGAGAGAGAGCGGGACAGGGAGAGAGCGGGACAGGGAGAGAGCGGGACAGGGAGAGAGCGGGACAGGGAGAGCGGGACTGGGAGAGGCGGGACAGGGAGGAGTGCGGGACAGGGAGAGAGCGGGACAGGGAGAGAGCGGGACAGGGAGAGAGAGCGGGGACGGGGAGAGAGCGGGACAGGGAGAGAGAGCGGGACAGGGAGAGAGCGGGACAGGGAGAGAGCGGGACAGGGAGAGAGCGGGACAGGGAGAGAGCGGGACAGGGAGAGAGGGGGACAGGGAGAGAGCGGGACAGGGAGAAAGCGGGACAGGGAGAGAGCGGGACTGGGAGAGAGCGGGGACAGAGAGAGAGCGGGACGGGAAGAGAGCGGGACAGGGAGAGGAGAGCGGGACAGGGGAGAGAGCGGGACAGGGAGCAAGCGGGACGGGGAGAGAGCGGGACTGGGAGAGAGCGGGACGGGGAGTGAGCAGGACAGGGAGAGAGGGGGACAGGGAGAGAGCGGGACGGGGAGATAGCGGGACGGGGAGAGAGCGGGGACGGAGAGAGAACGGGACGGAGAGAGAACGGGACGGGGAGAGAGCGGGACAGGGAGAGAGCGGGACAGGGAGAGAGCGGGACTGGGAGAGAGCGGGACGGGGAGAGAGCGGGACAGGGAGAGAGCGGGACAGGGAAGTGAGCGGGGACTGGGAGAGACCGGGACAGGGAGAGAGCGGGACAGGGAGAGAGCGGGACAGGGAGAGAGCGGGACAGGGAGAGAGAGGGGACAGGAGAGAGCGGGACAGGGAGAGAGCGGGACAGGGAGAGAGCGGGACGGGAGAGAGCGGGACTGGGAGAGAGCGGGACAGGGAGAGAGCGGGACGGGGAGAGAGCGGGACAGGGAGAGAGCGGGACGGGGAGAGAGCGGGACGGGGAGAGAGAGCGGGACAGGGAGAGAGCAGGACAGGGAGAGAGCGGGACGGGGAGAGAGTGGGACGGGGAGAGAGCGGGACGGGGAGAGAGCGGGACAGGGAGGGAGCGGGACGGGGAGAG
>NW_028225181.1:72076867-72134367 GCF_052327205.1 Somniosus microcephalus | reverse complement strand
TGGGTCTGTGAAGAATTTAATGTTGCTCAGATAAAATCACAATCATCCATCGTTCTGTAGCAAAAGAGCATTTCGCCCCGAAACAGTCTAGATTGAAGAAACTTCTCAAACAGACAATCCCCTCTCGCAATCTTTATTCTGTTTTTCACTGCAGCCTTTTGAACTTGAAGCTACACCAGGATACATCATTACAGATTGACATCTTAGAAATGCTTACTTCCCGCTCGGGGAACTGAACCCCGGCCTCCCCCGTAACAGGCGGGGAGACTTCACTATATTTAACGAGGAACTGACGGAAGACACTGCTGGGCATTCTCTGCAGAAGCACAGAGCAAGAATCTCGCTGTGAACAGACCTGGGCTCATTCAGCAGACCCAGAGGGAGGATTGAGCAAGGAGAGGGAATCAAAGAGCGAGAGAGAGAGAAACAGAGAGAGGCAGAGAGACAGAGAGAGAGACAGAGAGAGAGAGACAGAGAGAGAGACACAGACAGAGAGACAGAGAGAGAGACAGAGAGAGAGACAAAGAAAGAGAGACAAAGAAAGAGAGACACAAAGATAGAGAGGACAGAGAGAGAGAGACAGACAGACAGTCCGTAACCCTGTTAATCTCTTTCTCTCTGTCACTCTCTCCCTCCTCCGCGCCCCACACAAAAGGGAGCGGGAAACAGTGAGAGAGTTCTATACTAACGAGGAGCTGGTGCAGGGAGTTGTTATACAGTTCTTCATATGACAGTAAATCTTTTAAAATTATTTTCGATGATTTTTTCCATTCTACTTTTCCAAGGAGGAGTTTAAGAAGCTGCAGAAAGGTTTAAAATTCGAGATAATAAATTGGATAAAAGTCGAGATGTTAAATTATACCGCGGGGATACTCAGCACTACACAAACGACGACTGTCATGTACAGAGGCTGTCAGAGCAAGAATCGAGCTGTGAACAGAACTAGACAAAGTGAGAAAGAGACAGAGAGAGGCAGAGGAAGGCAGAGACAGATAGTCAGACAGAGAGAGACACAGAGACAGAGAGAGAGACTGAGAGCGGAAGACAGAGACAGATAGTCAGAGAGAGAGAGACACAGAGACAGAGAGAGAGACAGAGAGGAAGACAGAGACAGATAGTCAGACAGAGAGAGACACAGAGACAGAGAGAGAGAGGAAGACAGAGAGAGACACAGAGAGAGAGAGAGAGACTGAGAGAGGAAGACAGAGACAGATAGTCAGACAGAGAGAGACACAGAGACAGAGAGAGAGACTGAGAGAGGAAGACAGAGACAGATAGTCAGACAGAGTGAGACACAGAGACAGAGAGAGAGAGAGAGGCAGACAGAGAGAGAGACAGACAGAGAGAAACAGAGAGACAGACAGAAAGAAACAGACAAAGACAGAGAGCCATACAGAGAGAGACAGAAAGAGAGAGAGAGAAAAAGAGTGAGAGAATGAGAGGGACACAGCTAGTGAGACAGAGAGAGGTGGAGACTGAAAGATATAAAACATTTCACGATCTCTTCTCTTCATTAGTTGAGAGTTACAGAGAGTGAGAGAAAAATGCAGATTCAGCAGATGACAAAATAGGACTTTAAGAATTACATATGAGATCTTTCTTTCCATATCTATAAACATCTCATTGTTTGTTGGAGAATCAGCTGATGACAAGCGAGTGTCACTGAGCAGGATGAAAGGAAATGGATCTTCAATTAAAGAATTACCTGGAGTGGGGTTCAAACCCATGTGGGTATAAACCCATTGGATCTAACGCCTTAACCACCCGGCCATCTTGGTGCTGGGATTGCTTGCAGGCTGTCTCTGTGAGAATCGGGCCTTCAAGCTCCACCTTGCCACAGAGTTGAGCAGAGCAGAGAGAGACACACAAACCGACACAGAGAGACACACACATAGACACACAGACAGACACACAGACACACAGACACAGAGAGAGATACACAGACACAGACAGACACACAGACACAGAGAGCGACACACAAACCGACACAGAGAGACACACACATAGACACAGAGACACAGACAGACACACAGACATAGAGAGAGACACACAGACACAGAGAGAGACACACAAACCGACACAGAGAGACACACACATAGACACAGAGACACAGACAGACACACAGACATAGAGAGAGACACACAGACACAGAGAGAGACACACAAACCGACACGGAGAGACACACACATAGACACACAGACACAGACAGACACACAGACACAGAGAGAGACACACAGACACAGATAGACACACAGGGGGTACAGAGAAGATTTACAAGGATGATAGCAGAATTGCGAGGGTATAAATATCAGGAAAGGATGATCCCCTGCCAAATTAGTTTAAACCCTGATTTGTCTGATTGTTGTTCTATTTCCGACCGTATATTTCGTGCATACTTGCACAATGAAAAAGTGAAAAACCTCAAGGTGTTGAAAAGTGTGGGATTTAATTCCGCCCAACTCAGGATCAGTTCTCCAGGGATTTGGTTACATTTTGAAATGAAATGGGATGAAAAATGCTGGGATTCGTAGTCGGCAGGATTGGAACCTGTGCGGGGAGATCCCAATGGATTTCTAGTCCATCGCCTTAACCACTCGGCCACGACTACTGGGTCTGTGAAGAATTTAATGTTGCTCAGATAAAATCACAATCATCCATCGTTCTGTAGCAAAAGAGCATTTCGCCCCGAAACAGTCTAGATTGAAGAAACTTCTCAAACAGACAATCCCCTCTCGCAATTTTTATTCTGTTTTTCACTGCAGCCTTTTGAACTTGAAGCTACACCAGGATACATCATTACAGATTGACATCTTAGAAATGCTTACTTCCCGCTCGGGGAACTGAACCCCGGCCTCCCCCGTAACAGGCGGGGAGACTTCACTATATTTAATGAGGAACTGACGGAAGACACTGCTGGGCATTCTCTGCAGAAGCACAGAGCAAGAATCTCGCTGTGAACAGACCTGGGCTCATTCAGCAGACCCAGAGGGAGGATTGAGCAAGGAGAGGGAATCAAAGAGCGAGAGAGAGAGAAACAGAGAGAGGCAGAGAGACAGAGAGAGAGACAGAGAGAGAGAGACAGAGAGAGAGACACAGACAGAGAGACAGAGAGAGAGACAGAGAGAGAGACAAAGAAAGAGAGACAAAGAAAGAGAGACACAAAGATAGAGAGGACAGAGAGAGAGAGACAGACAGACAGTCCGTAACCCTGTTAATCTCTTTCTCTCTGTCACTCTCTCCCTCCTCCACGCCCCACACAAAAGGGAGCGGGAAACAGTGAGAGAGTTCTATACTAACGAGGAGCTGGTGCAGGGAGTTGTTATACAGTTCTTCATATGACAGTAAATCTTTTAAAATTATTTTCGATGATTTTTTCCGTTCTACTTTTCCAAGGAGGAGTTTAAGAAGCTGCAGAAAGGTTTAAAATTCGAGATAATAAATTGGATAAAAGTCGAGATGTTAAATTATACCGCGGGGATACTCAGCACTACACAAACGACGACTGTCATGTACAGAGGCTGTCAGAGCAAGAATCGAGCTGTGAACAGAACTAGACAAAGTGAGAAAGAGACAGAGAGAGGCAGAGGAAGGCAGAGACAGATAGTCAGACAGAGAGAGACACAGAGACAGAGAGAGAGACTGAGAGTGGAAGACAGAGACAGATAGTCAGAGAGAGAGAGACACAGAGACAGAGAGAGAGACAGAGAGGAAGACAGAGACAGATAGTCAGACAGAGAGAGACACAGAGACAGAGAGAGAGAGGAAGACAGAGAGAGACACAGAGAGAGAGAGAGAGACTGAGAGAGGAAGACAGAGACAGATAGTCAGACAGAGAGAGACACAGAGACAGAGAGAGAGACTGAGAGAGGAAGACAGAGACAGATAGTCAGACAGAGTGAGACACAGAGACAGAGAGAGAGAGAGAGGAAGACAGAGAGAGATAGTCAGACAGAGAGACACAGAGACAGAGAGAGAGACTGAGAGAGGAAGACAGAGACAGATAGTCAGACAGAGACACAGAGACAGAGCGAGAGACTGAGAGGAAGACAGAGACAGATAGTCAGACAGACAGAGACACAGAGACAGAGAGAGAGACTGAGAGAGGAAGACAGAGAGAGATAGTCAGACAGAGAGAGACACAGAGACAGAGCGAGAGACTGAGAGGAAGACAGAGACAGATAGTCAGACAGACAGAGACAGAGAGAGAGACTGAGAAAGGAAGACAGAGAGAGATAGTCAGACAGAGAGAGACACAGAGACAGGGAGACTGAGAGAGGAAGACAGAGACACAGAGACAGAGAGAGACACAGAGACATAGATACTGAGAGAGGAAGACAGAGAGAGACAAAAGGAGGCTGAAGATAAATGTGTGACAGAGAGAGACAGACAGTGAGACAGAGAGTGAGGTAGAGACTGAAAGGTATAGATACATTCCACAATTCCAGCTCTTTGTTAGTTGAGAGTGACAGAGAGAGAGTTAGAGAAAAATACAGATTCAGCAGATTCCAAAATAGCATATCAAGAATTACTTATAAATATGGAATCTTTCTTTCAAGGGATCTGGGGATAGTGCAGGAAATTGGAGATGAGGTAGAAGATCAGCCATGATCTTATTGAATGGCGGAGCAGGCTCGAAGGGCCAAATGGCCGACTCCTGCTCCTTATGTTCTTCCCAGATCTATAAACTTCTCATTGTTTGTTTGATGGAGATTCAGCAGATGACAAACGAGTGTTACTGAGCAGGATGAAAGGACATATGGGTAGAACTTAAAAACAAAAAGGGGGCAAGCACTTTGCTGGGAGTGTACTATAGGCCCCAAACAGTCAGGGGGAGATAGAGGAACAGATATGCAGGCAAATCTCAGAGAAGTGTGAAAATAATAGGGTAATAATAGTGGGGGATTTCAACTTCCCCAATATAAATTGGGATAGTCAGAGTGTGAAAGGCTTAGAGGGTGCAGAATTCTTAAAGTGCATCCAGGAGAGCTTTTTGAGCCAACATGTAGAAAGTCCTACAAGAGAGGGGGCGGTACTGGACCTAATTCTGGGGAATGTAGCCGGGCAAGTGGTGGAAGTATCAGTAGGAGAGCATTTTGGCGACAGTGACCATAATTCGGTGAAATTTAAGGTGGTCATGGAAGAAGACAAAGACGGCCCGGAAATAAGGGTTCTAAATTGGGGGAAGGCCGATTTTAATATGATAAGGCAGGATCTGGCCAAAGTGGACTGGGAGCAGCTACTTATAGGAAAATCCACATCAAAACAGTGGGAGACTTTCAGAAGGGAAATAGAGAGAGTACAGTGCCAACATGTTCCTGTAAAGGTCAAGGGTGGGACCAACAAACAAAGGGAACCTTGGATGACAAGGGAGATACAAAAATGCATTAGAAATAAAAGGGGGGCTTTTGGCAGTTACAAAAGACTAAAGACGGAAGAAGCCCTAGAGGAGTATAAAAAGTGCAGGGGCATACTTAAAAAAGAAATTAGGAGGGCGAGGAGGGGCCATGAAATAACACTGGCGAGCAAAATAAAGGAAAATCCTAAGATGTTTTATAAGTATATTAAGGGCAAGAGGATAACCAGGGAAAGGGTAGGGCCCATTAGGGACCAAAGTGGCAATCTGTGTGTAGAACCAGATGATGTAGGCGGGGTTTTAAATGAATTTTTTGCATCTGTGTTCACTATGGAGAAAGACGATGCAGACATAGAAATCGGGCAAGGGGATTGTGACATACTTGAACATATTAGCATCGAGAGGGAGGAGGTGCTAGCGGTTTTAGCAGGCCAAAAAGTGGATAAATCCCCAGGCCCGGACGAGATGTATCCCAGGCTGCTGTGGGAGGCAAAGGAGGAGATTGCAGGGGCTCTGACACAAATTTTCAGAACCTCTCTGGCCACAGGGGATGTACCAGAGGACTGGAGAACAGCTAATGTAGTACCATTATACAAGAAGGGTAGCAGGGATAAACCAGGGAATTACAGGCCAGTAAGCCTAACATCTGTGGTAGGGAAATTATTGGAAAAAATTCTGAGGGACAAAATTAGTCTCCACTTGGAGAGGCAAGGATTAATCGGGGATAGTCAGCATGGCTTTGTCAAGGGTAAATCATGTCTGACAAATCTGATTGAATTTTTCGAGGGGGTGACTAGGGAGGTGGATGAGGGAAATGCTGTGGATGTGGTTTACATGGACTTCAGTAAAGCTTTTGACAAAGTCCCGCATAGGAGACTGGTCAAGAAGGTAAGAGCCCATGGGATCCGGGGTGCCTTGGCGCGTTGGATCCTAAACTGGCTGAGTGGCAGGAGGCAGAGGGTGATGGTCGAAGGTTGCTTTTGTGACTGGAAGCCTGTGTCCAGTGGGGTACCTCAGGGATCGGTGCTGGGTCCCTTGTTGTTTGTGATCTACATAAATGATTTGGATGAGAATGTAAAAGGGACGATCAGTAAGTTTGCAGATGACACGAAAATTGGTGGGGTGGTAAATTGCAAGGAGGAAAGGCTCAGGCTACAGGACGATATAGACGGGTTGGTCAGATGGGCGGAAAAGTGGCAAATGGAATTTAACCCTGAAAAGTGCGAGGTGATGCATTTTGGACGGACAAATAAGGCAAGGGAATACACAATGAGTGGTAGGACCCTAGGAAGTACAGAGGGTTAGAGGGACCTCGGTGTACATGTACATAGATCTCTGAAGGCAGCGGAACAAGTAGATAAGGTGGTTAAAAAGGCATATGGGATACTTGCCTTCATTAGCCGAGGCATAGAATATAAGAGCAGGGAGGTTATGATGGAGCTGTACAAAACGCTGGTGAGGCCACAGCTGGAGTACTGTGTGCAGTTCTGGTCGCCTCACTATAGGAAGGATGTGATTGCTTTGGAGAGGGTGCAGAGAAGATTCACCAGGATGTTACCTGGGATGGAGCGCCTCAGCTATGAAGAAAGACTAAACAGGCTGGGGTTGTTTTCCTTGGAGCAAAGAAGGCTGAGGGGGACCTGATTGAGGTGTACAAAATGATGAGGGGCATAGATAGGGTAGACAAAGAGGAACTTTTCCCCTTAGTAGGGGGGTCAATAACAAGGGGGCATAGATTCAGGGTAAGGGGCAGGAGATTTAGAGGGGATTTGAGGAGGAACCTTTTCACCCAGAGGGTGGTTGGAATGTGGAACTCAATGCCTGAAAGGGTGGTAGAGGCAGGAACCCTCACAACATTCAAGAAGCATTTGGATGAGCACTTGATATGCCATTGCATACAAGGCTACAGACCAAATGCTGGAAAATGGGATTAGATTAGACAGGGCTTGATGGATGGGCGGCGCAGACACGATGGGCCGAAGGGCCTCTTTCTGTGCTGTAAAACTCTATGACTCTATGACATTGATCTAAACGGGTATAAACCGATTGGATCTTAAGTCTCACACCTTAACCACTCGGCCATCCTGGTGCTGGTGTTGCTAGGAGACGGTCTCTTTGTGATTCTGGGGTTCAAGCGCCACTCTGCCAGTAAGTTGAGCAGAACAGAGCTTCTTAAGGTGACAGGACAGGTGAACAAAGCATTCAATAAAGCAAATGGGGTCCTGGGCTTTATAAATAGGGCTTTAAACTAAATAGTCAGGGGAGGAGGGAAGAGGGAATTAGAAAGTCAAAGAGAAAGGAGAAGGCAACAGTGCAGGGTAGCGATAGGGGTAATGATAACCAGAGTGTGACAGGAGGAGACAGAGCGTACGACCATAAGTGTGCACCAGGAGGGTCGATAACTAGAGGACACAGGTTTATGGTGGTTGGCAAAGAGACGGGCAGGAAAAAAATCTACTGATAAAAGTTAACCCGCAGTTTACCACCTTCCCAAAATTAACTTCACTGATATTACAGCGAATTTCATCTCTCCCTTCTCTGGCTCACTCAGGCCTTTGAGTCCAATCCCACACTTCAAAAAACCCACCCTTGACACCTCTGTCCTTGCAAACCACCGCCACATCTCCAACCTTCCCGTCCTCTCCAGTCCTTGAACGTGTTGTCACCTCCCAAATCAGTGCCCATCTATCCCGGAACTCCACGTTCGAACCTCTCCAATCAGGATTCCACCCCTGCCCCAGCAGCCCCAAAGAGCAGGAAACATTCTTGGCAAATAAAATCAAGGAAAACTCAAAGATGTTTTATAAATATATTAAGAGTAAGAGGATAACGAAAGAAAGGGTAGGGCCTGTGAGAGGTCATGAGGGTAATCTGGGTGTGGAGGCGGGAGACGTCGGTAGGGTTCTTAAGGAATACTTTGCGTATGTTTTAGCAAAGGAGCGGGCGAAGCAGACATTGCTATCATGGAGGAGGACTGTGGAATATTAGATGAAATAAACATAGTGACAGATGAAGTATTAAGGGGTTTAGCAGCTTTAAAAGTGAATAAATATATCCCAGGCTGTTAAGCGAAGCAAAGGAGGAAACAGCAGAGGCCCTGACCATTATTTTCCAATCCTCTCTGGCTTCAGGTGTGGTGCTGGAGGACTGGAGGACTGCTAATGTGGTACCCTTGTTTAAAAAGGGAGAAAGGGATAGACTGAGAAATTACAGGCCAGTCAGCCTAACCTCGGTTGTGGGAAAATTATTGGAAAGAATTCAGAATGACAGGATAAATCTTCATTTAGAAAGACACGGATTAATCAAGGACAATCAGCACGGATTTGTTAAGGGAAGGTCGTGTCTGACTAACTTGATTGAACTTTTTGAGGAGGTAAGGAGGGTCGATGAGGGTAGTGTGTTTGATGTAGTGTATATTGACTTTATCAAGACTTTTGATAAGGTTCCTCATGACAGACTGGTCACGAAGTTAAAAGCCCATGGGATCCAGGGCAAAGTGTCAAGTTGGATTCAAAACTAGCTCGGAGGCAGGAGGCAGAGGGTAATGGTCGAAGGGTGTTTTTGTGACTGGAAGGCTGTTTCCAGTGGGGTTCCGCAGGGCTCAATACTGGGTCCTTTGCTTTTTGTGGTATATATCAACGACCTTGACTTGAACATAGGGGATATGATTAAGAAGTTTGCAGATGATCCTAAAATCGGCTGTGGTTGATGTAGGTATTTTTTTAAACCAGGTACAATAGCAAAATGCTGGAAGCCTGTTTGGCCCAGTGGTAAGGGCGGGAAACGGTTAAATTTCGAGGCACAGAAAAGGTGCCGGCCATCAAAGTCTGCAGTTCTTGGAGAACACATTGATCCTGGACATTGAAAGCTTTGGCTCATGATTAACTCTGAAAAAGACATTGACATTGAACTGTGAGGCCTTGAATCATGATTGGTTTTGATGGGAAAAACTAACATCTGGACAATGCTCTGAGTTTAACTGAAAAAATGGGGGTCCTGGCTTCACTGGAAGATACACAAGTCAATCAGACAACCGCCCATCAACAGTAATAGAAATCACATTGAATATGGGATTGGGGGTAAGGTACTGACTTGGATAGAGAACTGGTTTGCAAACAGAAAGCAAAGATTTTGAATAAACGGGTCTTTTTCCGATTGGCAGGCAGTGACTAGTGGGGTACCGCAGGGATCGGTCCTTGGACCCCAGCTATTCACAATATATATTAATGATCTAGACGAGGGAACTAGATGTAATAGCTCCAAGTTTACCGCTGACACAAAGCTGGGTGGGCGTGTGTGCTGTGAGGAGGATGCAGAGAAACTCCAGTATGATCTGGACAGGTTGGGTGATTGGGCAGAAGCATGGCAGATGCAGTATAATGTGGATCAATGCGAGGTTATCCACTTTTGTGGCAAAAACAGGAAGGCAGATTATTATCTGAACAGCAATAGGTTGGGAGAAGGGGAAGTGCAACAAGACCTGGGTGTCCTTGTGCACCAGTCGCTGAAGGTAAGCATGCAGGTGCAGCAGGCGGTTAAGAAGGCAAATGGTATGTTGGCCTTCGTAGCGAGAGGGTTTGAGTACAGGAACAACGGTGTCTTGCTGCAGTTGTACAAGGCCTTGGTGAGACCACATCTTGAGTATTGTGTGCAGTTTTGGTCGCCTTATCTGAGGAAGGATGTTCTTGCCATGGAGGGAGTGCAGCGAAGATTCACCAGACTGATACCTGGGATGGCAGGAATGATGTATGAAGAGAGATTGGGTCGATTGGGCTTATATTCACTGGAGTTTAGAAGAATGAGAGGGGATCTCATTGAAACATATAAAATTCTAACAGGAATAGACAGACTAGATGCAGGAAGGATGTTCCCGATGGTCGGGGAGTCCAGAACCAGGGCTCACAGTCTAAGGATAAGGGGTAAGCCATTTAGGACAAAGATGGGGAGGAATTTCTTCACCCAGAGAGTGGTGAACCTGTGGAATTCTCTACCACAGAAGGCAGTGGAGGCCAATTCATTAAATATATTCAAGAAGGTGTTAGATATATTTCTTAAGGCTAAAGGGATCAAGGGATATGGGGAGAAAGCAGGGACAGGGTACTGAATTTGGATGATCAGCCATGATCTCATTGAATGGCGGAGCAGGCTCGAGGGGCTGAATGGCCTACTCCTGCTCCTATCTTCTATGTTTCTATGTTTCTTGGAGAACACATTGATACTGGACAATGAAAGCTTTGACTCATGATTAACTCTGAAAAGGATATTGACATTGAACAGTGAGGCCCTGAAACATCAGGACAATTCTCTGAGTTTAACTGAAACAATGGGCGTCACGATGGACTTCCTGGCTTCAATGGAAGATACTCAAGTCAATCAGCCAGCCGCCCATCAACAGTAATAGAAATCACATTGAATATGTGTTACATAAAGCGGGAGATGAAATAAGGAGTTATCTTCGATCTCACAACTCTGTACACCTCCGGTGATTGATTTACAGGTTGACAAGGTGTGAATGTCGGACAGTTCAGCAAACCGAAAACCGAAACTGGTTGGGGGAGGCCCAGCATGGGGCCAGGTGACTAAAAGAATTATAAGAAGGACCCACACCTCAGCTCTCGCTCTTTTGGCTCGGAAGCTCTCTCGGAAGCTAGCTCGAACTACAGCAACTGCCAGTCATCGAAACTTATAACTTATAAAATTCTGACAGGTCTGGACAAACTAGATGCAGGTAGAATGTTCCCGATGGTCGGAGAGTCCAGAACCAGGGGTCATAGTCTAAGGATAAGGGGTAAGCCATTTAGGACAGAGATGAGGAAGAATTTCTTCACCCAGAGAGTGGTGAACCTGTGGAATTCTCTACCACAGAAGGCGGTTGAGGCCAAGTCTTTAAATATATTCAAGAAGGAGTTAGATATATTTCTTAGAGCTAAAGTTATCAAGGGATATGGGGCGAAGGCAGGTACGGGGTACTGAGTTTGGATGATCAGCCATGATCTCATCGAATGGCGGAGCAGGCTCGAGGGGCCGAATGGCCTACTCCTGCTCCTATCTGCTATGTTTCTATGTGTAAGAAGGAAGGGAAGACGGTCATCTCCAGCCCCAGCCAGCAATCGACGTCGGCCACGGCCAGCCGGACGGGTGATTGTAAGTCTAAGTTGACTCTACAAGGGGTTTGTGCTGTGTAGGCAGCTGCAGTCAGATAAAGGAAGAGAGGGACAGGTTATCTCCGATCCAGGCCTACAATCCACAACGGTAACAACCGGCCGTATGGGTGATTTGAAGTTTCAGCCCAATCTCAACAGGTTTTTGTCTGTGTTTTCTTGGTTGTAATAAACTAACAGTTTTGGGTTGAAACTAAATCTTTGTGTCGTCTACAATTTTGTTCCTGTAAAACCCAGAGTCAAAGAACCCTTGTAAGGACGAGGGAACCAAACACCTTACATTGATACTGAAGAAGGAAGCTGTAGACTGCAGGAAGATATCAATAAATTGGTCAGGTGGGCAGAACAGTGGCAAATGGAATTCAATCCGGAGAAGTGTGAGGTAATGCATTTGGGGAGGGCTAACAAGGAAAGGGAATATACATTAAATGGTAGGACACTGAGTAGTGTAGAGGAACAAAGGGACCTTGGAGTGCATGTCTACAGATCCCTGAAGGTAGCAGGCCAGGTAGATAAGGTGGTTAAGAAGGCATACGGAATGCTTGCCTTTATTAGCCGTGGCATAGAATACAAGAGCAGGGGGATTATGCTTCAACTGTATTAAGCACTAGTGAGGCCTCAGCTAGAGTACTGCATGCAGTTCTGGTCACCACATTACAGGAAAGATGTGATTGCACTAGAGAGGGTGCAGAGGAGATTTACAAGGATGTTGCCAGGAGTAGAGAATCTTAGCTATGAGGAAAGACTGGATAGGCTGGGTCTGTTTTCCTTGGGACGGAGGAGGCTGGGGTGAGACCTTATTGAGGTGTATAAATTTATGAGGGGCATAGATAAAGTGGATAGAAAGGACCTATTTCCCTTAGCAGAGGGGTCAAAAACCAGGGGGCACAGATTTAAAGTAATTGGGGGAAGGTTTAGAGGGCATTTGAGGGGAAATGTCTTCACCCAGAGGGTGGTGGGGGTCTAGAACTCACTGCCTGAAAGGGTGGTAGCGGCAGGAACCCTAACCACATTTAAAAAGTACTTGGATGTGCACTTGGGATGCTTTACCCTGCAGGGCTACGGACCAAGAGCTGGGAAGTGGGAATAGGCTGGAGAGCTCTTTGTTGGCCGGCGCGGACACGATGGGCTGAAATGGCCTCCTTCTGTGCTGTAACTTTCAATGATTCTATGAAACGGCCCTCAACAAAAGTCACGAATCACATCCTCCGTGGCAGTAACCGGTGGACTATCTCTCTTCATCCTTCTCGACCTGTCTGCGAGCTTCACCACGGTTGATCACACCATCCTCCTCCAACGCCTCTCCTCCATTGTTCAGCCCAGTGGGACTTGTTGGTGTGATTACAGGATAGTCGCTGAGCCAGACCCCCGAAACAAGCTCGTGGAACAGGAAACATTGAGACGTCTGATTGATACACTTTATTTCACAGATCAATGGTAAAAGGTAGCTGTTGACAGTGGCAGAAGGTGGGTGGTGGTGTTCCACAAGGAGCAGTGCTGGGTCCACTGGTGTTCACAAGTTATATTAACGATTTAGACTTTGGAATCAAAAAGACCATTTCTAAATTTGCGAATGACACCAACTTTGGGGAATAGTCAATACTGATGAGGACTGCAACAAATTACAGGAGGACATTAATAAACTTGCAGAATGGGTATATAATTGGCAAATGAAGTTCAACACAGATAAATGTGAGGTATTACATTTTGGTAGGAAGAATGGGGAGGTCACTTATCACTTGGAGGGTGCGAGTCTAGGTGGGGTAGAGGAACAAAGGGATCTCGGAGTACAAATACACAAATTACTAAAAGATGCGCCACAGGTTAGCAAGGCCATAAAAAAAGCAAACCAAACACTAGGGTTTGTTTCTCGAGGGATAGAATTGAAAAGTAGGGAAGTTATGCTAAACCTGTATCGAACCTTGGTTAGACCACACAGTTCTGATGAAGGGTCCCAGACCTGAAACGTTAACTCTGTTTCTCTCTCCATGGATGCTGCCTGGCCTGCTGAGTATTTCCAGCATTTTCTGTTGTTATTTCAGATTTCCAGCATCCACAGTATTTTGTTATTGAATTTAAGGGGAGGCTGGACAAGCATATGAGGGATAATGGAATAGAGGATTATGCTGAGAGATTTAAATGAGGAATGACAGGAGGAGGCTCGAGTGGAGCTTGGACTGGTTGGGCCGAATGGCCTCTTTCTGTGCCGTATGTCCTATGTAATCCAATGTAACATAGTAAAAACGTCCCAATCAGTTCACAGGAGCACCATCAGACCAAATTTAACACTGACTCTTATAAGGAGATATTAGGACAGGTGACCAAAAGCTTGGTGAAAGAGGTAGGGGGTTGGGAACCTGTGCAGGGAGACAGAGGAAAGGGAAGCAAGGATATAAACAAAAGACAGGAAGGAGAAAAGCAAAAGTGGAAGTCAGAGAAATCAAGGGTGTAAATCAAACATGCCACAGAAAATTATAATTCTAAAAGGACTAAGAGTGTTAAAAAATCAAGCCTGAAGGCTTTGTGTCTTAATGCGAGGAGCATTCGTAATAAGGTGGATGAATTAGCTGCACAAAGAGATGTAAACGGATAAGATATAATTGGGATTATGGAGACATGGCTCCAGGATGACCAAGTCTGGGAATTCAACATCCAGGGGTATTCAATATTCAGGAAGGACAGGAAAAAAGGAAAAGGAGGTAGGATAGCATTGCTGGTTAAAGAGGAGATTAACACAATAGTAAGGAAGGATATTAGCTCTGATGATGTGGAATCTGTATGGGCAGAGCTGAGAAATACCAAGGGGCTGAAAACGTTAGTGGGAGTTGTATACAGACCCCCAAACGGTAATGCTGAGGTTGGGGATGGTGTTAAATGGGAAATTAGAGATGCGTGCAATAAGGGCACAGCAGTTATGATGGGTGACTTTAATCTACATATAGATTGGGCTCACCAAATTAGTAACAATACTGCTAAGGAGGAATTCCTAGAGTGTATATGGGATGGTTTCCTGGACCAGTATGTCGAGCAACCAACTAGAGATCAGGCCATCTTAGATTGGGTATTATGTAACGAGAAAGGATTAATTAGCAATCTTGTTGTACAAGGTCCCTTGGGTGGGAGCGATCATAATATGATAGAATTCTTTATTAAAATGGAGAGTGAAGTAGTTGACTCAGAGTCTTGAATTTAAATAAAGGAAACTATGATGGTATGAGGCGCAAGTTGGGTAGGATTGATTGGGGAATGTTACTCAAAGGGTTGACGGTGGATAGACAATGGCAAACATTCAAAGACCGCATGGTTCAACTACAGAATTTGTTCATCCCTGTTTGACATAAAAATAAAACAAAAAAGGTGACTCAACTGTGGCTAACAAGGGAAATTAGGGATAGCATAAGATCCAAAGAGAGGACATATAAATGGCCAGAAAAAGCAATAATCCTGAGGATTGGGAGCAGTTTAGGATTCAACAAAGGAGGAAAAAGGGATTCATTAAGAGGGGGAAAATAGAGTATGAGAGTAAGCTTGCATGGAACATAAAAACTGACTGTAAAAGCTTTTATAGATATGTGAAGAGAAAAAGATTGGTGAAGTCAAGCGTAGGTCCCTTGCAGTCAGAATCAGGGGAATTTATAATGGGGAACAAAGAAATGGCAGACCTACTAAATACATATTTTGGTTCTGTCTTCACAAAGGAGGACACAAATAACCTCCCAGAGATGCCGGGGAACATAGGGTCTGATGAAAGGGAGGAACTGAAAGAAATCAGTATTTGTAGGGAAATGGTGTTATGGAAATTGATGGGATTGAAAGCCGATAAATCCCCAGGGCCTGATAATCTACATCCTAGAGTACTTAAGGAAGTGGCCGTAGAAATAGTAGATGCATTGCTGATCATCTTCCAACATTCGATGGAATCTGGAACAGTACCCATGGATTGGAGGGTAGCTAATGTTACCCCACTATTCAAAAAAGGAGGTAGAGAGAAAGCGGGGAATTACAGACCGGTAAGCCTGACATCAGTAGTGGGGAAAATGCTAGAGTCCATTATAAAAGATGTATCAGCAGAGCACTTGGAAAACAGTGACAGTATCGGACAAAGTCAACATGGATTCACAAAAGGTAAATCGTGCTTGACTAATCTGCTGGAATTTTTTGAGGATGTAACTGGTAAAATAGATAAGGGAGAACCAGTGGATGTGGTGTATCTGGACTTTCAGAAGGCCTTCGATAAGGTCCCGCATAAGAGATTAGCGTGTAAAGTTAAGGCACATGGGATTGGGGGCAAGGTATTGACTTGGATAGAGAACTGGTTGGCAGACAGCAAGCAAAGGGTTGGAATAAACGGGTCTTTTTCCGAGTGGCAGGCAGTGACTAGTGGGGTACCGCAGGGATCAGTCCTTGGACCCCAGCTATTCACAATATATATAAATGATCTGGACAAGGGAACAAAATGTAATATCTCCAAATTTGCAGACGACACAAAGCTGGGTGGGCGTGTGTGCTGTTAGGAGGATGTCGAAAAACTCCAGGATGATTTGGACATGTTGGGTGATTGGGCAGAAACATGGCAGATGCAATATAATGTGGATAAATGTGAGGTTATCCACTTTGGTGGCAAAAACAGGAAGGCAGATTATTATCTAAATGGCAATAGTTTGGGAGAAGGGGAAGTGCAACGAGACCTGGGCGTCCTTGTGCACCAGTCGTTGAAGCTAAGCATGCAGGTGCAGCAGGCGGTTAAGAAGGCAACTGGTATGTTGGCCTTCGTAGTGAGAGAGTTTGAGTACAGGAACAAGGATGTCTTGCTGCAGTTGTACAGGGCCTTGGTGAGACCACATCTTGAGTATTGTGTGCAGTTTTGGTCGCCTTATCTGAGGAAGGATGTTCTTGCCATGGAAGGAGTTCTGCAAAGATTCACCAGGCTGATACCTGGGATGGCAGGAATGACATATGAGGAGAGATTGGGTCGATTGGGCTTGTACTCGCTAGAAGAATGAGAGGTGATCTCATTGAAACTTATAAAATTCTGACAGGACTGGACAGACTAGATGCAGGAAGGATGTTCCCGATGGTCAGGGAGTCCAGAACCAGGGGACACATTCTAAGGATAAAGGGTAGGCCATTTGGGACAGAAATTAGGAGGAATTTCTTCACCCAGAGAGTGGTGAACCTGTGGAACTCTCTGCCACAGAAGGCGGTGGAGGCCAGTTCATTAAATATATTCAAGAAGGAGTTGGATATAATTCTTAAGGCTAAAGGGATCAAGGGATATGGGGTGAAAGCAGGGGCTGGGTACTGAATTTGGATGATCAGCCATGATCGCATTGAATGGCGGAGCAGGCTCGAGGGGCCGAATGGCCTACTCCTGCTCCTATCTTCTATTTTTCTATATCTCACTCCTGCTTGAATACATTTAATGAATTGGCCTCAACCGCCTTCTGTGGTAGAGAATTCCACAGGTTCACCACTCTCTGGGTGAAGAAATTCCTCCTCATCTCTGTCCTGAATGGCTTACCTCTTATCCTTAGACTTAGAGATGAGGAGGAATTACAGGCCGACTCCTGTTCCTATCTTCTATGTTTCTTCTTTGTTTAAGCTGAAGAACACATGAGAGGGGGGAGGGAGTCCCTTTAAATGTGGAGGGGGTGGGTGTCCCTTTAAATGTGGAGGGGGTTGTGTCCCTTTAAATGTGGAGGGGGTGGGTGTCCCTTTAAATGTGGAGGGAGTGGGTGTCCCTTTAAATGTGGAGGGGCTGGTGTCCCTTTAAATGTGGAGGGGGTGGATGTCCCTTTAAATGTGGAGGGGGTGGGTGTCCCTTTAAATGTGGAGGGGGTGGGTGTCCCTTTAAATGTGGAGGGGGTGCGTGTCCCTTTAAATGTGGAGGGGGTGGGTGTCCCTTTAAATGTGGAGGGGGTGGGTGGCCCTTTAAATGTGGAGGGGGTGGGTGTCCCTTTAAATGTGGAGGGGGTGCGTGTCCCTTTAAATGTGGAGAGGCGGGGCCCCACCACAAAACTAGGCTGCCAGGGGGCCTGCGCGTGGCTTCCGGGTGAAAGACGGAAGGCAGGGTCCGGGGAAGAGGCGGAATCAGCGGCCGGATAAAGCAAAGTGTTGGAGAATCGATTTAAATCGAGGTGAGGGGGGAGCGGAGAGCGAGATTATTAAGTAAAATACGAGAAAAACCAAACCTGAGAGTCGGGCGGGACCTCCGCGGACACCGGACGGAGCGGACTGAGCCGGAGCAATGTGATTGTGACTGACGGGAGCGCTGACCAATAGGAAGAGGCTGAGCTGGGAGGACTCAACTGGGCGGCCTGGTCCTCCAACCAATGGCGGCGCGGCTAGGGGGCGGGACCTTCCCGGCGCTGAGGCTGGGCCCGATTGTGACGTCATCAGAGGAAGAGGCCCATTTAGGTGGATGGAGGCCGACCCGGCTTGTGACTGACGGAAGCTCTGACCATTAGGACCTGGGCTGAAGTGGGAGGACTGAACTGGGCGGCCTGGTCCTCCAACCAATGGCGGCGCGGCTACGGGGTGGGACCTTCCTTTGCGGCGCTGGTGGGCTGGGGCCCGATTGTGACGTCATCAGGGGAAGAGGCCCATTTCGGTGGATAGAGGCCGGCCCCGCCTGTGACTGACGGGAGCTCTGACCAATAGGAAGAGGGCGGGCCCGAGTCCGCCCACCAATGGTGGCGGGGCAAGGGGGCGGGGCCTCCTCTCCAGCTCAGGTGCGCTGGGGCCGATTGTGACGCGCTGTCCCCAGGTGACACCTCGGGGGAGTGCAGTCTGGAGCGCGCCCACTGCACTGTGGGGCAAGTGACTGCACAGGGGGGCACAGCAAAGTTTAGAAATGCAGTGGTCACAGGGACTTCGATAGTCAGGGGGTGACGGGCATTTCTGCAACCCTGGATGTGAGTTCCGCCTGGTGTTTGCCTCCCTGGTGCCAGGGTAAAGGACATCACAGAGGGTGCAGAACATTTTGAGGAGGGGGGGAGTAGAACAGCTCGGAGTCATGGTCCATGTGGGAACCAATGACACAGGAAAGAAGAGGGTTGCGGTCCTGCAGTCAGTGTTCCAGGAACTCGGGAGGAAATGAAAGAGCAGGACCTCAAAGGTAGCATTCTCTGGCTTACTCCCAGTGCCATGCACTAGTGAGTCTCGGAATAGTAGGATAAAACAGGTTAATGTGTGGCTGGAGAAATGATGCAGGAAGGAGGACTTTAGATTCCTGGGGCGTTGGGACCAGTTCTGGGGCAGGAGGGACCTGTCTAAGGTGATTGGGTTGCACCTCAACAGAGCTGGGACCAACATCCTCACAGGAAGGTCAACTGGTGCTGTGGGGGAGGGTTTAAACTAATTTGGCAGGGGGTGGGCTCCTGGATCAAACATTAGAGAGGAGAAACAAGGTGCACAGAGGACATGGAGAGGCAAATAGCACTAGATTACAGAATAGTTCAGAAATGGGAGGGGGCAAATGCAAAGCAGTGGTTTTGGAGTACATGGGTTTGGAGTACATGTGCGTAAATGCACGGAGCGTGGGAAATAAGGTTGGTGAGCCACAAGCACAAGTCACCACATGGGCCGATGATATAGTGGGAACAACAGAGACCTGGCTCAAAGAAGGGGAGGTATGGGAACTTAATATTTCTGGCTACAAGGTATTCAGGAAAGAGAAGGAAGGAAAAATAAATGAGGAGGTGGCAATACTGATCAATGAAATTATTATAGCACTGGAGAGGGATGATGTCATTGAGGGGGTGAAAGACAGAATCTATTTGGTTTGAATTAAAGAACAATAGAGGAGCTATTGCGCTACAGGGTCTATACTATAGGCCACCAAATAATGGGAAGGAGATAGAGGAGCAAATTTGCAGGCAAATTACAGAAAGATACACGAACTACAGAGTAGTGATAATGGAGGACTTCAATTATCCTAATATAGTCTGGGATAGCAACAGTCTAAGGGGCAAAGAGGGGGAGGAATTCCTGAAATGCGTACAAGAGAACTTTCTTGAACACTGTTTCCAGCCCAACGAGGAAGGAAGCAGAGCTGGATCTAGTTCTGGGGAATGAAGTGGGGCAAATGGAGCATGTTTCAGCGGGGGAGCATTTGGGGAAGAGTGATCAGAACATCGTCAGGTTAAAAATATGGTGTGGAGATGCCGGAGTTGAACTGGGGTGGACAAATGTAAGAAGTCACACAACACCAGGTTATAGTCCAACAGCTTTATTTGAAACAGCTTTATTTGAAACAGCTTGTGATTTCAAATAAGGCTGTTGGACTATAACCTGGTGTTGTGTGACTTCTTACGGTTAAAAATAGTTATGGAAAAGGACAAGTGTAAAAATATTTAACTAGAGGAGGGCTACCTTCAGTGAGTTGAAAAGGGATCTGGCCCATGTGGATTGGAATCTAAAGTTGGTCGGCAAAACAGTAATTGAACAATGGGAGGGCTTCAAAGAGGTGATGATTTGAGTACAGAGTCGACACATTGCCATGAGGGGGAATTTAAGGTTAATAAGATAGTAGAAAACCAAGCTGAATATAGAAAGTACAGAGGAGACATAAAAAGGGAATAAGAGGGGCAAAGAGAGAGAGCATGAGAATAGATTAGCGGCTAACATAAAAGGGAGCCCAAAAGATAAACACATAACTAGTAAAAGGGTAGTCAAAGGAAGGCTGGGGCCGATTCGGGACCAAAAACATCATCTTGTGGAGGCAGAGGGCAATGGCTGAGGTACTAAATGAGTCCTTTACTTCAGTCTTCACTGGAGAAGAGGATGCTGCCAATGTAGCAGTAAAGGAGGAGGCAGGAGCGATATTGCATCGGATTAAAATAGATAAAGAGGATGTACAAGGTTGGCAGTCCTCAAAGTAGAGCAGTCACCCGCTCCGGATGGGGTGCATCCTAGGTTACTGGGGGAGGTAAGGGTGGAAATTGAGGAGGTTGTGGCCACAATCTTCCAATCCTCCTTGGATATAGGGGTGGTACCAGAGGACTGGAGGATTGCAAATGTTACCCCCCTGTTTATAACAAGGGGAGAGGGATAAACCCGGCAACTACAGGCCAGTCAGCCGAACGGCAGTGGTGGGGAAACTTTTAGAGAATAATCCTGGACAAAATTAATTGGCCCTTGGAAAAGTCTGGGCTAATAACTGAACATCGGCATGGATTTATTAAAGGCAAATTGTGTTTGATAACTTGATCGAGTTCTTTGAACTAACCGGGTTGACGAGGGTCGTACGGTTGATGTGTATATGAACTTTCAAAAAGAGCTTGACAAAGTACCACATAATAGACTTGTTAGCAAAATTAAAGCCCGTGGGATTAAAGGGACAGTGGCAGCGTGGATACAAAAGTGGGTAAGGGACAGAAAGCAGAGAGTGGTGGTGAACGGTTGTTTCTCAGACTGGAGGGAAGTGTGCAGTGGTGTTGCCCAGGGGTCGTTAGGACCACTGCTCTTTTTGATATATATTAATGGGCTGGACCAGGACATAATTTCATCGTTTGCAGATGACACGAAACTTGGAAATGTAGTAAACAATGAGGAGGGTAGTAACAGGCTTCAGGTGGGAATAGACAGACTGGTGAAATGGGCAGACGGAATTTAATGCAGAGAAGTGTGAAGTGATATATTTTGGTAAGAAGAACGAGGAGAGGCAATATAAATGGAATAGCACAATGTTAAAGGGGATACAGGAACAGAGAGACCCGGGGTGTTTGGACACCAATCCTTGAAGATGGCAGGAGAGCATTGGAACACTGAAGTCTCGAGCTCACAAAGACATGGTGATGGATTTCAGCAGCAGATCAGCTGAGACCTCCTCCTTCCACCTCTGTAATATCGCCCGTCTCTGCCCCTGCCTCAGCCCATCTGCTGCTCAAACCCTCTTCGTGCATTTATTACCTCGAGAATCGACTATTCCTGCGTTCTCCTGGCCGGCCTCGCAACTACCACCCTCCATAAACTTCAACTCATCCAAAACACTTCAGTCTGTGTCTTAACTCCTGTTCACACTCACACCCTGCGCTTCAGTCTGTGTCTTAACTCCTGCTCACCCTCACACCCTGTGCTTCAGTCTGTGTCTTAACTCCTGTTCACCCTCACACCCTGCGCTTCAGTCTGTGTCTTAACTCCTGTTCACCCTCACACCCTGCGCTTCTGTCTGTGTCTTAACTCCTGTTCACCCTCACACCCTGCGCTTCAGTCTGTGTCTTAACTCCTGTTCACCCTCACACCCTGCGCTTCAGTCTGTGTCTTAACTCCTGTTCACCCTCACACCCTGTGCTTCAGTCTGTGTCTTAACTCCTGTTCACCCTCACACCCTGCGCTTCTGTCTGTGTCTTAACTCCTGTTCACCCTCACACCCTGCGCTTCAGTCTGTGTCTTTACTTCTGTTCACCCTCACACCCTGCGCTTCAGTCTGTGTCTTAACTCCTGTTCACTCTCACACCCTGCGCTTCAGTCTGTGTCTTAACTCCTGTTCACCCTCACACCCTGCGCTTCTGTTTGTGTCTTAACTCCTGTTCACCCTCACACCCTGCGCTTCAGTCTGTGTCTTAACTCCTGTTCACTCTCGCACCCTGCGCTTCAGTCTGTGTCTTAACTCCTGTTCACCCTCACACCCTGCGCTTCAGTCTGTGTCTTAACTCCTGTTCACTCACACCCTGCGCTTCTCCGTGTCTTAACTCCTGTTCACCCTCACACCCTGCACTTTTGCCTGTGTCTTAACTCCTGTTCACACTCACACCCTCACTTCTGTCTGTGTCTGAACTCCTGTTCACCCTCACACCCTGCGCTTCAGTCTGTGTCTTAACTCCTGGTCACCCTCACACCCTGCGCTTCAGTCTGTGTCTTAACTCCTGTTCACCCTCACACCCTGCGCTTCTGTCTGATTGATTGGAGAATATCACTCAAAGGGTTGACGGTGGATAGGCAATGGCAAACATTCAAAGACCGAATGGATGAACTACAGAATTTGTTCATCCCTGTTTGGCATAAAAATTAAACAAAAAAGTTGACTCAACCGTGGTTAACAAGGGAAATTAGCGATAGCATAAGATCCAAGGAGAGGTCATATAAATTGGCCAGAAAAAGCAATAATCCTGAGGATTGGGAGCAGTTTAGGATTCAACAAAGGAGGGCAAAGGGAATATTTAAGAAGGGGAAAATAGAATATGAGAGTAAGCTTTCAGGGAACATAAAAACTGACTGTAAAAGCTTTTATAGATATGTGAAGAGAAAAAGATTGGTGAAGTCAAGCGTAGGTCCCTTGCAGTCAGAATCAGGGGAATTTATAATGGGGAACAAAGAAATGGCTGACCAACTAAATACATATTTTGGTTCTGTCTTCACAAAGGAGGACACAAATAACCTCCCAGAGATGCTGGGGAACATAGGGTCTGAAGAAAGGGTGGAACTGAAAGAAATCAGAATTTGTAGGGAAATGGTGTTTGGAAAATTGATGGGACTGAAGGCCGATAAATCACCAGGGCTTGATAATCTACATTCTAGGGTACTTAAAGAAGTGGCCCGAGAAATAGTAGATGCATTGCTGGTCATCTTCCAGAACTCGAGAGACTCTGGAACAGTTCCCATGGATTGGAGGGTAGCTAATTTTACCCCACTATTCACAAAAGGTGGTCGAGAAAAAGCAGGGAATTATAAACCAGTAAGCCTGACATCAGTAGTGGGGAAAATGCTAGAGTCCATTATAAAAGATGTAATAGCAGAGCACTTGGAAAGCAGTGACAGGATCGGACATAGTTAACATGGATTTACAAAAGGTAAATCGTGCTTGACTAATCCACTGGAATTTTTTGAGGATGTAACTGGTAAAATAGATAAGGGAGAACCAGTGGATGTGGTGTATTTGGACTTTCAGAAGGCTTTCGATAAGGTCCCGCATAAGAGATTAGCATGCAAAATTAAGGCACATGGGATTGGGGGCAAGGTATTGACTTGGATAGAGAACTGGTTGGCGGATAGAAAGCAGAGAGTTGGAATGAACGGGTCATTTTCTGAGTGGCAGGCAGTGACTAGTGGGGTATCGCAAGGATTGCTCCTAGGACCCCAGCTGTTCACAATATACATTAATGATCTGGACAAGGGAATTGGATATAATATCTCCAAATTTGCAGATAACACAAAGCTGGGAGGGAGGGTATGCTGTGAGGAGGATGTGAAACTCCAGTACGATTCGGATAGGTTGGGTGATTGGACAGAAACATGGCAAATGCACTATAATGTGGATAAATGCGAGGTTATCCACTTTGGTGGCAAAAACAGGAAGGCAGATTATTATTTGAATGGCAATAGATTGGGAGAAGGGGAAGTGCAAAGAGACCTGGGTGTTCTTGTGCACCAGTCGCTGAAGGTAAGCATGCAGGTGCAGCAGGTGGTTAAGAAGGCAAATGGTATGTTGGCCTTCGTAGCGAGAGGGTTCGAGTACAGGAACAGGGATGTCTTGCTGCAGTTGTACAGGGCCTTGGTGAGACCACACCTTGAGTATTGTGTGCAGTTTTGGTCGCCTTATCTGAGGAAGGACGTTCTTGCCATGGAAGGAGTGCAGCGAAGATTCACCAGGCTGATACCTGGGATGGCAGGAATGACGTATGAGGAGAGATTGGATCGATTGGGCTCATACTCACTGGAGTTTAGAAGATTGAGAGGGGATCTCATCGAACCCTATAAAATTCTCAGGCCTGGACAGACTGGATGCAGGAAGAATGTTTCCAATGGCCGGGGAGTCCAGAACCAGGGGTCACAGTCTAAGGATAAGGGGTGGCCATTTAGGACAGAAATGAGGAGGAATTTCTTCACCCAGAGACTGGTGAACCTGTGGAATTCTCTGCCACAGAGGGCGGTGGAGGCCAGTTCATTAAATATATTCAAGAAAGAGTTGGATAGATTTCTTAAGGCTAAAGGGATCCAGGGATATGGGGAGAAGGCAGGGACAGGGTACTGAATTTGGATGATCAGCCATGATCTCATTGAATGGCGGCGCAGGCTCGAAGGGCCGAATGGCCTACTCCTATCTTCTATATTTCTATCTACTCTGTCCAGAACCCTCATGATTTTGAACACCTCTATCAAATCTCCTCTCAACCTTCTCTGCTCTGAGGAGAACCATCCCAGTTTCTCCAGTCTATCCACGTAACTGAAATCCCTTATCCCTGGAACCATTCTTGTAAATCTTTTCTGCACCCTCTCTGAGGCCTTCACATCGTTCAGAAAGTGCGGTGCCCAGAATTGGACACAAAACTCCAGTTGAGGCCGAACCAGTGTTTTATAAAGGTTCATCATAACCTCCTTGCTTTTGGACTCGATGCCTCTATTTATTAAGCCCAGGATCCCGCACGCTTTTTTAACTGCTTTCTCAACCTGCCCTGCCACCTTCAATGATTTGTGCACACATACCCCAGGTCTCTCTTTCATGCACACATTTTAGTCTTATACCCTTTAGTTTATATTGCCTCTCCTCATTCTTCCTTCCAAAATATATCAGTTCGCACTTTTCTGCGTTAAATTTCATCTCCCATGTGTCCGCCCATTCCACCAGCATGTCTATGTCCTCGTGAAGTCTATCAGTATCCTCCTCACTGTTCACTATACTTCCAAGTTTTGTGTCATCTGCATATTTTGAAATTGTGCCCTGCACACCCAAGTCTAAGTCATTAATATATATCAAGTAAAGCAGTGATCCTAGTACCAACCCCTGGGGAACACCACTGTGTACCTTCCTCCAGTCTGAAACACAACCGTTCACCACTACTCTCTGTTTTCTGTCACTTTGCCAATTTCATATCCATGCTGCCACTGTCCCTATTATTCCATGGGCATCAACTTTGCTGGCAAGCCTATTATATGGCTCTTTGTCGAACGCCTTTTGGAAATCCATGCACACCACGTTAACCGCATTGCCCTCATCAACACTCTCTGTTACCTCATCAAAAACCTCAATCAGAATCAGAGTGGCCGGGCCCGGCGGACGTGCGGCCAGGGTCCTGGCACCAGGAAACCCAGGGTGCAGCGCCTCCCCCATCCGAGCCACCGCTTCCCGGTTTCTTCAGCCAGTTCCACCAACTCTGGCTCGGGACAAAGGACAGGAGCCAGGCTCCCAGAATGGCCCGCGGCCCCGAGGAGCATGCGCACTCTCAGCGGGGAAATCAGCGCGTTGGATAGAGCGGTTTCTGGGGCGCGGTGAATTGTGGGTGCTGCGGCCGCCATTAGTCAGTAGCTGTGGGGAAGAGTTATATTGCAGGCTGACGGAAGGTAGGTCCCCGGCCGCCTGTGTAGGTCTTTTTGTTGCTTCAGTTTGAGCTGGAGTGGAGATGGAGGAGAAGCTTCTGGGTTTAACCCCCAGTACTTCTGAGCCCAGGAGGACCCAACAATTTCCAATGTGAGACTGTCAAGGGAGGTGGATTCTGGGGAGATTAGGTTGTTAAACAGACACTGTCCCTACAATGTAAAAGAGTATTGTTTTAGGAACAAGTATTTCTGTAGAGGCTTTTAATCCAGTTTACATTCAGATTTGTTTTAATTCATTCTTGGGATGTGGGCGTCGCTCGCAAGACCAGAATATGTTGCCAATCCCCATCTTCCCATTGAGAAGGTGATGGTGGGCCGCCTTCTTGAACCGCTGCAGTCCGTGTGGTGAAGGTACTCCCACAATGCTGTTGTGTAAGGAGTTCCAGGGTTTTCACCCAGTGATGATGTAGCAACGGCGATATATGTCCAAGTCAGGATGGTGTGTGACTTGGAGGGGAACTTGGAGCTGATGGTGCTCCCATGCACCTTCTGCCTTTGTCCTTCTAGGTGCTGAAGGTTGCGGGTTTTGGAGGTTCTGTCAAAGTTCTGGTCGAGTTGCAGATGTATAAACTCCATCTCCTTCGCCCCCTCCCACTCCCACCTCTCTCTCTCTCTCCTCCCATAGAGGCCAGAGGCCCAGACCAAGTGGCAGATTCCCTTCACCGAGGGACATTAGTGAACCAGTGGGATTTCATGACAATCCGGCAGCTTTCATGGTCACTTTTTTCTAGCGCCGGCCCCACAAATGACCAGATTTGCTGAGCTCAATTTCACAACCTGCCTCTTTAGTGGGTTCTCTCTCACGCTCCCTGTTTTAAATTCATTTTACAGGGTATTAGAAGGGGAGGATTTTCACACGGGTAACTCAAACCACACATCACGTCAAGATCTGACAGTCACTCGATTCATCAGGAACTGAATATCATCGGCCTTTGAATAAGGAACCAAAAAGCACTGTTCACAGCGGGGAGAAACTGTACACGTGTTCTGTGTGTGGACGAGGCTTCAGCCAATCCTCTGGCCTATCGAGACACAAGCACAGTCACACTGGGGAGAGGCCGTTCACCTGCTCTGAGTGTGGGAAGGGATTCACCAATTCATTCCACCTGCTGACACACCAGCGAGTTCACACTGGGGAGAGGCCGTTCACCTGCTCTGAGTGTGGGAAGGGATTCACTCAGTCATCCCACCTGCTGAGTCACCAGCAAGTTCACACTGATGAGAGACCTTTCACCTGCTCGGACTGTGGGAAGTGCTTTAAAAGTTCTGGGGACCTGATGAGCCATCAAAGTCTTCACACTGACGAGAGACCGTTCAGGTGCTCTCACTGCGGGACTGGGTTCAGGCGATCATCTGAGCTCACTATACACCAGCGCACTCACACTGGGGAGAGGCCGTTCACCTGCTCCGTGTGTGGGAAGGGATTCACTCAGTCATCTGACCTGCTAAGACACCAGCGAGTTCACACTGGGGAGAGGCCGTTCACCTGCTCTAAGTGTGGGAAGGGATTCACTAATTCATCCCAACTGCTGACACACCAGCGAGCTCACACTGGGGAGAGGCCGTTCACCTGCCCTGAGTGTGGGAAGGGATTCACTCAGTCATCTCACCTTCTGACACACCAGCGAGTTCACACTGGGGAGAGGCCGTTCACCTGCTCCGTGTGTGGGAAGGGATTCACTCAGTCATCCCACTTGCTGACACACCAGCGAGTTCACAAGTGACTGCAGGGGTTGGATTCTGTTGTTGCTGCTGTTAATCACATCCAGGACTGAACCATGTTCATTCTGACAGTTGGGGTTTGTTTTTGCTGATGTTAATAACTCCGGGAACTGTGCTGGAGTTTAATATTCTGGATATGTCAAATAAATCAACTTTGCTTTAAACACATTGTTGTAGATTTTTGTCTTTCCCACCTGAGTGTTTAGCATCACCTGGCTGGAGCTCAGAAAGGACAATCTGGGGGAGGATCGTACAGTGGGAACAGAACTCCAGCCTGGATACAGTCCTTCAGGGCCACACTGAGGGGCAAACGGCAATTTGGTCTTTCTTGTCTCTCTTCATGACAGAAGTTGCTGTGAAACGTGTCCCACCCGCTCTCTGCCATAGTTCAGAGCTCCTAGGCGTGGAACAGAAGGCTCCTTTAGGAATGTACCCCAGTGCTTTTTTTTGAATGGCCTTATTAACTTGTGTTGCTACTTTTAGTGATTTGTGTATCTGTATCCCTGGATCCCTCTGCTTCTCCAGCCCATTTAGACTCTTAGGGGGAAATTCGGTGGCGCCCCCTTTGGGTCGCTAATATCACCGGGGCTGAAGTTAGCGCCCCTGCGCGTTAAATTCAGTGATAGCGCCCCAAGCAGGAGGCGGGGTGCTACTGGAAGCGCTCTCCTCCCTCTTGAGGTGCTACCAGTGAATTTCACAGTGCTTCGTGTAACAGCGCCATGCCCATCAGCACATAGCACTGCGTCACAGCAGAACTCCCTCCCTGATTAAAGGGGAGAGGCCGAGCACTGCGCACACCGGGGCCCTGCTGGACCAGCGGGGAGCGGGGTGTCGGATCAAGAGGAACGCCAGGCTGAGCGATCGCGGCTGGCACCCCGAAGCAGAAAGGGGAGGGGGGCAGGTACTGGCAGTCGGCCAAAATAAAAAGTTGCCGCCCGACACCTGCCCTTTAAGTAGCGCCGCCACGGCTGCAAGAACGACCCCTGACCCTGTTGGACATATTGTCCGGCGATAGGTCAGGGGTCATAACCCAAGGTTGCAGCCGGGGTGCTGCGCACGGCAATGACGTCATTGCCGGCTGTGCAGTGCCGCGGGGTGCTACCGGCTACCGCCGCCTCTAACCTCCCACTGAATATCGCGGGAGGCACAAAGCAACACAATTTCACCCCCTTGTCAAAGTAGTGTGTGGCCTCCTTGTTCTTCCCACCAAAACACACCACCTCACACTGATCTACAGTGAAATTCATTAACACACAACCTCACACTGATTTATCATGAAATTCATTAACACACCACCTCACACTGATCTACAGTGAAATTCATTAGCACACCACCTCACACTGATCTATAGTGAAATTCATCAACACACCACCTCACACTGATTATTAGTGACATTCATTAACACACCACCTCACACTGATCTATCGTGAAATTCATTAACACACCACCTCACACTGATGTATAGTGAAATTCATTAACACACCACCTCACACTGATCCACAGTGAAATTCATTAACACACCACCTCACATTGATCTACAGTGAAATTCATTAACACATCACCTCAACTGATCTATAGTGAAATTCACTAACACACCACCTCACACTGATCTATAGAGAAATTCGTTAACACGCCCCCTCACGCTGATCTTTAGTGAAATTCATTAACACACCACCTCACACTGATCTATAGTGAAATTCATTTGCCACTTACATGCCCATTCTAAAACTTATTAATGTCTTCTTGCATTTTCTCTTCCTCAGTATTAACTCTACCTCCCAATTTGGTGTCATCGACAAACTTTGAAATTGTACTTCTGATTCCCGAGTCCAAATCGTTTATGAACCACAGTGATCCCAGCACCAATCCCTGTGGAACACTACTTCCCACCTTTTGCAAATCTGAGTAGCTACTCTTAACCCCTACTCTCTGTTTCCTGTTTTGTAACCAGCTTGCTATCCATAAACAGTTTGTAAGATCGACAAGATGATCATGGTCAGGCCGTGTGGAGTGAAGGGCCAGGCAGCAGAATGGATGGAAAGCTGGCTAGAAAACAGAAATCAGAGGGTTAGAGTTAAGGGAAGTTTGTTGCGATCTTTCCATCCATTCTGCTGCCTGGCCCTTGACTCCACACGGCCTGACCATGGTCATCTTGTAGACCGTATATACTGCAGACACAGTGCACCAGTGGTGGAGGGGGTGGATATTGAGTCCTGGGGCAGGGGCGCCCCTGACAGGGTTACAGGCCCATCAGCCACTGGAATAACATGGAGAGCTGAGCTCGGCAGCAATAGTCCGGTTTTGTCTCCTTTGGAGACCAGGTGTACAAGCAGAGTTAGTGCAGTCTTCACAGCAACCGTAATAAAATTGTTACAGTTGTGAAGGAACTTTGTGTCAGTGCACTGGACCACAAACAAAGTATATGTGTCGATTATTGTCTGACTGCGCTACTGTGACATTTTAAAGGTGCTATATAAAGGTAATCTGTTGTTGGTCTGAGTTTGCGCTGTGTAAATGCTGCCCTTCTCACAGCCTGTAAAAGGAGTTTACAAAAGTCATCACTGAGAGTCCAGGATAGAGATTGTCAAGATTCTCCCCTCCTGGTTCCTGCCCAAGGGGGCTGCGCATGGGCCCTGCTGCCCCCTGAGCCTCTCAAGATGGCGGCCATGAACCCGGGCCTGTCACCAGGAGAAAGCCCCACAGCTGCCGCCCTGCTCGGGGCAAACGCCCGGCCCGGAGGCTCTTGTTTGGGGCCTGGGGCCCACGCCGGGTGTGTGTGAAGCAGATAATGTTGAGTGTTTTTATAATGGGGCCTGGGGCCACACTCGGGGTGTGTGCAGCCCGCGTCCCCCCCGGGGTTCATTTTTTTTAAAACTCAAACATATTTATTTAAATATGGTGGTACTTGTTACAACTCATCAATGACATAATAAATCCATTACATTCATTAGCCGCAATAAAACAAAGCCTTAAAAACAGCTTTAGGGTTAACAGTATAAATGCAGTGGTAAATTTTACAGATAAACCAATAATATTAACAGTACAGGTACCCATAGTGAAAAACAATTTTATGCCAGTCCTATTGGCAATCTGGTAACTCTTTGTTTTTGCTTGGTATTACCTGTTGTCCTTTTTTTTACATTCAAGTACAACAGTACTTATATAACTCATCAATTACATAGTAAATCCGTTACATTCATTGACCACAATAAAAAGGATAAAGCCTCAAAAAACAGCTTTATGATCAACAATATAAATACAATAATAAATTTTTACAGGTAAATCAATAATGTTTACAGTACAAACTGCCACTATTTAATAAACCAAGAAAAGAAAGTCCTACTGGCATCGCTGAATCATTCGGTCATTCATTCCTCCGTTCGTTCGTTCGTTCGCTCAAGCGTCACTTCCATTGTGCAGGTCTGCGTGTCATTTGTCTACCTGTGCGCAGGCGTGCGTTCGTTCATCCGGCCAGGCAGGCCTCACGCTCACCCAATAGGATGCCCACTTTCATCCTAGGGAGCGAGGACCCCTCATTCGGTCGAACGTAAGTTCCATTGTTTATGCGTGCGTAAGTATCATTTGTCTATCTGTGTGCATGCGTGCGTTTGTTCATCCATCCAGCAGGCCTCATGCTCACCAAGCGAGCCTTCATCCTGGGGAGCGAGGGCCCTTCATTCGGTCGAATGTAAGTTCCATTGTGTATGCGTGCGTATTATTTGTGTCCGCATGCATGCGTTCACTTGAGCCTTCGTTCGTTCGATTAAGGAAGGCTTTAACACTAAATAACACCACAATATACAAAGTCCCATAACCATATCAGAAATCAATTAAAACTTCAAGTAAACTACTTTTAACCAGAACCCAAAACTTCTTCAACAAAACAAGTAAATACCAGTTCTACGCCAGTCCTATTGGCACTCTAATAACTCTTCGTTTTCACTTGATGTTATCTAACCATATAATGTCATGATCCTTGTCCACAGTCTTCAACTTTTCCACAGAAAAGAAGCCGACCACTTTCTCAAATACGTAAAAGAGGAAAACGACTACTCAAATTCCCTTCTTCTTGCTGTTATCACTCACAGGACCCAGCCATCAAGACATTCATTATTCCTTGCCGATATTACTTTGTTTTGCCTTTTATGTTCCTTTTATTTTCCTTTTTCACTTTTATTCCGTTCTCTTTTCCCATCTTATGGCCGCTCAAGCTCCATACTACAGATGGAAACAGTCTGTCTTTCCTCCACCAGAATGGCAGCGCACAAAACGGCCCCCGTTACCGAGAAAAAGCCTCACAGCTGCCACCAAACAGAGCACAGGCGGGGCCGCTGGAACTCATTCGGGCCGGAGACCGTTCTTCAACTTTAGAAACTGTGCAGCATGCTCACCCACAGCATCTCCCGACTCCGCTTCTGTCGACCAGCCGCTCCGCCCTGGGCCCCCCGCCTGGGGTCCTCCATGCTGGGCCTCCTGACTGGGGTCCTCCGTGCTGGGCCCCCCGCCTGGGGTCCTCCGTGCTGGGCCTCCCACCTGGGGTCCTCCGTGCTGAGCCTCCCACCTAGGACACTTTCCTCTGGGTTCTCCACCCTGGGCCCCCCGCCTGGGGTCCTCCGTGCTGGGCCACCCGCCTGGGGTCCTCCGTGCTGGGCCCCCCGCCTGGGGTCCTCCGTGCTGGGCCCCCCGCCTGGGGTCCTCCGTGCTGGGCCCCCCGCCTGGGGTCCTCCGTGCTTGGCCCCCCGCCTGGGGTCCTCCGTGCTGGGCCCCCCGCCTGGGGTCCTCCGTGCTGGGCCCCCCGCCTGGGGTCCTCCGTGCTGGGCCCCCCGCCTGGGGTCCTCCGTGCTGGGCCCCCCGCCTGGGGTCCTCCGTGCTGGGTCCACCGCCTGGGGTCCTCCGTGCTGGGCCCCCCGCCTGGGGTCCTCTGTGCTGGGCCCCCCGCCTGGGGTCCTCCGTGCTGGGCCCCCCGCCTGGGGTCCTCCGTGCTGGGCCTCCTGCCTGGTGTCCTCCGTGCTGGGCCTCCCGCCTAGGACACTCTCCTCTGGGCCTTCCACCCTGGACCTCCGTTCTGGGCCCCCCACCTGGGGTCCTCCGTGCTGGGCCCCCCACATAGGACACTCTCCTCTGGGCCTTCCACCCTGGGCCTCCGTGCTGGGCCCCCCAACTGGGGTCCTCCGTGCTGGGCCTCCCGCCTAGGACACTCTCCTCTGGGTCCTCCGCCCTGGGCCCCCGCCTGGTGTCCTCCGTGCTGGGCCTCCCACCTGGGACACTCTCCTCTGGGTCCTCTGCCCTGGGCCCCCGCCTGGTGTCCTCCGTGCTGGGCCTCCCGCCTGGGACACTCTCCTCTGGGTCCTCCGCCCTGGGCCCCCCGCCTGGGGTCCTCCATGCTGGGCCTCCCGCCTGGGACACTCTCCTCTGGGTCTTCCACCCTGGGCCCCCCGCCTGGGGTCCTCCGTGCTGGGCCTCCCGCCTAGGACACTCTCCTCTGTGTCCTCCGCCCTGGGCCCCCCGCCTAGGGTCCTCCGTGCTGGGCCTCCCACCTAGGGTCCTCCATGCTGGGCCTCCCGCCTGGGGTCCTCCGTGCTGGGCCTCCCGCCTAGGACACTCTCCTCTGGGTCTTCCACCCTGGGCCCCCCGCCTGGGGTCCTCCGTGCTGGGCCTCCCGCCTAGGACTCTCTCCTCTGGGTCTTCCACCCTGGGCCTTCTGCGTCCGAATCCTCTGCTGAAACAAATCCTCCAAACCCCCTTCATTCTTCCGGTGATGATCTGAAATTAAGTCCCTCTAGTTACTGACTCACCGACCAGTGAAATACTTTTTCCTGATCTTCCTGATCAGATTTTAAACACCTTCCTCAGATCTCTTCTCACCCTTCTTTGTTCTAATGAAAAGAACCCAGTTTCTCTAATCTCTCCTGATAACTAAAGGCTCTCTTCCCTGGTATCTTCTCAGTGAATCTCTCTGCACCCTCTCCATGGCCTTGACATCCTTCTTTGAGTAAGATGCCCCAGAACCTGACACAATATTCTAACTGCAGCCTCACCAATGATTTTGTACAGGTTTACATGAGCTCTGCCCTTTTGTACTCTACACCCCTATTTATTAAAGCCCACTATACAATTTTTAAAACAGCTTCATCAACTTGTCCGCTCACTGTTAAAGATTTCTGTACCTGAACTCCTGAATCACTCTGCTCCTCTACTCCTTTTAAAGTTTTACATAAGAACATAAGAATTAGGAGCAGGAGTGGGTCACACAGCCCCTCGAGCCTGCTCCACCATTCAATAAGATCTTGACTGATCATCGACCTCAACTCCACTTTCCCACCCAATCCCCATATCCCTTGATTCCCCTAGAGTCCAAAGGCTGGATTTTGTCTTTGGGGCGGGCTGGGGTCGTGTCATCCACTTTTCGTGTTATCCACCCGATTCCAAATCGATGTGGGAGATTGATGCGATTTTCACATAATTGGGCAATTGAGTTCCAGCGTGTGGGAACCCATGGCCCAATTAGATTTTTCAGTCTGAAACTCGCCTCCGATGGCATCATCATTGCTGTTGCATTTAAGGTCTGCAAGAAGCCTTGCTTCTTCTGCAGACTGCCAACCTTTTGGCCTTTGTAGTGAGAGGGACCTGGAGGCAGAATGAGCAGCGGGAGACCTAAGTCTGCTCCCAGATTTGATGACGTCGCCCTGCAAGCTTTGGTGGAGGGAGCAAGAGCTAGTAAGGAGGTGCTCTTCCCTTCTTCAGGGAGGAAGAAGCCTCCCCAGCAGACGAAGGCTGTGCGGATCCAGGTGGCCCAGGAGGTCAACTCGTTGTCCCTCATCCGCAGAACCTGGCTTCAGTGCAGGAAGAGGTTTCATGAGCTTCTGCGCACTGGAAAAGTGAGTATGCCTTTGCCATCACCCTCAATCTGATCCCCATTGCCTCTCCTCACCAGCATTCAGCTTTAGCAACCTCTTCCTCCACATCCCACTTGACACTGACATCCATGAACCCTTGCCCATTCCCTCTCTCTCTATGGTCACATTCACCTAACTATTCGACTATGCAGCCCTCACACTCCCTATCGCTGTGATGGTATGAAAACAACTTACAACACACAGGGAGGGCCCTTGGTCTTGCCATCTCACTCCATCTTTGTCTCCTTCTAACCACCAATGATATGGATTCTCTACACTCACTCCTTCATTCTCACTCAAACTCCACTTGTCTCCCTCATTGCAGGAAAAGAGTGCTCACAATAAGAGGGAAAGAGTGAGGACGGGAGGAAGGCCACCCTCAGTAGCCCAGCTCACCCCCTCGGAGGAGCCGGCCCTGGAGATCGTGGGAGTGGAGGAGGATGCGCAAGTGGGGGACGGACAGACGGGTGCATCAGAGCAAGCTGGTGACAGAATAGTTTATCATCTTTCTCATTGACATTGCATGAGTCACTGATAATGATTCTGATGCTCTAACAGATTGACTTTTGATCATCTGCAAGATTCAATGTGTATGTAACCTTGGCCTCACATCTCTGACTCTTTCCCCACAGGACCATCGAAAGCCCCCATCCCCACTATCCAGGAGGAACAGCCTGAGCCTCCAAACTCCTCAGAGGAAGCTGCAACCTCTGAGGGTGCAGCGTCAGCAGAATTCAGCACACCCAGCACCAGCGCAGACACTCACACTTTGGTGGTACCTTCGTGAGATAGTGCAGTGTTGTCACCTGGCGTATCACAGCGCACAAGTGAGCATCAGCAGATGGTGGAGACAGGGACAGCTGTGGAGATTCCTAGTCGGAGGGCGCAGGACTCTGCCAGCTCGGCTCAGCAGCATGTCGACCCTCTGCCTCCGGGTCCATCCAGAAGAAGAGCGGTGCTGGAACTCCAGGAACAGGTGCAGGAGTCCCTGGCAGGTTTTGTCTCCAGGGTCACTGCGAGTGTGGAGTGAATGGAGGAGTCCTTCGCTAACATGAGCAGAGCCTTTGTGGAGGTGTTGGCGCATGAATGCATCACCACAGAAAGGATGGCAACCTCCGCGGAAAGGATGGCTACCTCCATGGTAAGGCTGGCTACGGTAGAGGAGAGGATGGCTACGTCCATGGAGGAGCTTAGTCGCCAGGGTATGGAAAACATGGTATTTGTTCAGAATAGACTGATATCTCTTGAGGAGCAATGGTCAGCTCTAAGGTGCTGTCAAGCTACTTGCTAGCTCTGAAGTGGGGCTGACACATTAGAGGGATGTTGGTGGCATACAACAAGGATGTGGGGGCTCCACTCCAAGCGCTCACACGACCATGCCACTGCAGAGACCTCGGTCAGAGCCACACCAGAGTCCCCACCCAACTGAAATCGGCGCCTCAACCCCTGCACAGTCGCAGGAGCAGCAGACTGTTGCCGAGCCCTCACATGTTCGCAATCCCAGAGGACACCCGTCAAAGGTGTCGAGACAGGAGCAGCAAAAAAGTGAGCAAGGGGCCTCCACATCCGCTGAAGCCACAGGGGAAGCACCACGTAGGAGCACGCGTAAAAGGAAGATAATGCACAAGTAGTCACAAGGGTAGTCACTTGGGTGAAATATTGGCCCAGAAATTCGGGTCCCAGCGCGTGAGTACGCACGGGGTACTCACATGTGGACCCGATGGAAGTACCAGTTTCTTGCATGCGCGGGAAACCGGCACTTCCGATCCTCTGAACAAAGGGGTTCAGAGGCGGAACGCGCGCGCAGGGGAGGCTGCGCGTGCGCTTTGAACTTAGTTTTTTTTTACAGGTTTTCACTTGAGGGTAAGCCTGTAGGATTTACACATTTAAAAAGCAGGTGTAAAGCCTGCTTTTTACAAGGTAAGTGGTCAATTAATTAAAATTAAAACATTTTTTCCACAGGTTTATTATTTTTAAATACTTTAAAGAAAGGTAAGTTTATTTTTAGCCATGTTTTTTTATAAAATTATTATTTTCAAAAATTTAAATTATTGTTTAAAATAGTTATTTAATGTAATTTGTAGTTTATTTAAAAAGTGTGATTTAATTTATTTGAAGGTTAAGTACTGTTTTGGGCCCTCAGCATTCATGCGTTTTGACAGGTCTTTCTGTCAATCTTATGAATGGGCTTCTCCCTCCTCCGATTGGCTGCCCATGGCTCACGTGATCCCAGGGGACGCATCGCACTAACTACACCCCTGGAACACGCAAGCACAGCGCGCCGGCCTCTGGGCCAGGATTCGGAGAGGAAATCCACGTAGGCCCAGAGCTCAACTGCCGGCGCGCTAGGTAAGTGTAGGTCGGGGGCATGCACCCGCGGGAAGCCCCCGACCCGAATTTCTGGGCCGTTATGTTTAATGTTAAAAAGCCATCAGTTGGTTATTGTCATTAAAATTTCTGATGTCAACTGTTGCAGTTGTGGCGTGTGTAATATCGCTAATGGGACTTCCACATTGAGGGCTTAGGATGACTTGCATTTGTCAGTATGGTGGTCAGAGTGGTAGGAACTGCAGGTTCTTGGCCATTGTCGATGCTCTGGTAAGAAGCTGCGAGGCAAAAGTGCTTGATTGGCTAGGTTAAGCAAATCTGGCCAAGATGAGTGCGTGCCTTGCATCCCGGCCAGCAATGTGCTCGCATGCTGCTGCCGCTGGTTGATGCGCCTCTGCAAGCTGGTCGTTGTCACTCTGCACCTCCTCCTCATCTGAGGAGGCTATGTGATTAGCCACTTGTTCCTTAGGCATCTGCAAGCCACGATGCTGTGCCGTGTTGTGAAGTGCACAGCAAACCACGACGAATCTGGAAACATAGAAAAATAGAAGATAGGAGCAGGAGTAGGCCATTCGCCCCTCGAGCCTGCTCTGCCATTCAATGCGATCATGGCTGATCATCCAAATTCAGTACCCGGTCCCTGCTTTCTCCCCATATCCCTTGATCCCTTTAGCCTTAAGAAATATATCCAACTCCTTCTTGAATATATTTAATGAATTGGTCTCAACTGTCTTCTGTGGTAGAGAATTCCATAGGTTCACCACTCTCTGGGTGAAGAAATTCCTCCTCATCTCAGTCCTAAATGGCTTACCCCTTATCTTTAGACTGTGACCCCTGGTCCTGGACTCCCCCGACCATCGGGAACATCCTTCCTGCATCTAGTCTTTCTAGTCCTGTTAGAATTTTATAAGTTTCAATGAGATCCCCTCTCATTCTTCTAAACTCTAGTGAATATGAGCCTGATCGACCCAATCTCTCTTCATACGTCATTCCTGCCGTCCCAGGTATCAGTCTGGTGAATCTTCGCTGCACTCCCTCCATGGCAAGAACATCCTTCCTCAGATAAGGCGAACAAAACTGCACACAATACTCAAAGTGTGGTTTCACCAAGGCCCTGTGCAACTGCAGCACGACATCATTGCTCCTGTACTCGAATCCTCTCGCTATGAAGGCCAACATACCATTTGCTTTCTTAACCGTCTGCTGCACCTGCATGCTTACCTTCAACGACTGGTGCACAAGAACACCCAGGTCTCGTTGCACTTCCCCTTTTCCCAATCTATTGCCATTCAGATAATAATCTGCCTTCCTGTTTTTGCCACCAAAGTGGATAACCTCGCATTTATCCACATTATACTGTATCTGCCATGCATCTGCCCAATCGCCCAACCTGTCCAAATCATCCTGGAGTTTCTCGGCATCCTCCTCACAGCACACACGCCCACCTAGCTTTGTGTGTGTGTGGGGGAGGAGGGGGGGGTGCGAGTCCATGGAGGAATTTGAAAACAAGGATGAGATTTTTTAAACCGAGGCGTTGCTTAACCGGGAGCCTCTGCAGGTCAGCGAGCACAAGGGGTAATGTTTGAACGGGACTTGGTGCACGTGCGGACACGGGCAGCAGAGTTTTGGATGACCTCAAGTTTACGTAGGGTGGAATGTGGGAGGCTGGCCAGGAGTGCGTTGGAATAGTCAAGTCTAGAGGTAACAAAGGCATGGATGAGGGTTTCAGCAGCAGATGAGCTGAGGCAGAGGCGGGGTTGGGTGATGTACTGGCGGTGGAAATAGGCGGTCTTAGTGCTGGCGTGAATATGTGGTCGGAAGCTCATCTGAGGGGGGTGGGGGTCCAAATATGACACCACGGTTGCGAACAGTCTGGCTCAGCCAGCTGCCTAGGGAGAGGGAGGGAGTCGGTGACGTGGGGACGCAGTTAGTGGCGGGGACCGGTCTTCCCAACATTCAGCAGGATCAATGTCGGGCAAGCAGTCTGCAATTTAACAGGGCAACTTATGGTACCAAAAATACATTTTTCAACAGAAAATGCTGGAAATACTCAGCTGGCCAGGCAGGATCCGTGGAGAGAGAAACATTTCAGGTCTGGGACCCTTCATCAAGTATTTCCAGTATTTTCTGTTGTTATTTCAGATTCCGCAGTATTTTCCTATTGTAATATATTTTTCAAGCCGCAGCCATGTGGAGACTCTCCCCCACGTGCCTGAAACCAGCTGCAACACCATGAGCATTTCTGATTGGCCAGTTGGCACCCCTTGTTCCTAACTCACAACAGATACTCGACCGTGTCAGTTCTATCTCCCGCACCTCTGCCCTCACCCCTGCCCCTCCCTCCCGGAACCACGATAGGGTTCCCCTTGTCCTCACCTTTCACCCCACCAGCCTCCACATTCAACGGATCATCCTCCGGCATTTCCGCTACCTCCAAAGTGATCCCACCACCAAACGTATCTTCCCCTCCCCTTTCAGCATTCCGCAGGGACCGCTCTCTCCGAGACACCCTAGTCCACTCCTCTATCACCCCAAACAGCCCTTCCTCTTCGCCTGGCACCTTCCCGTGCAAGCGGAGGAGATGTAACACCTGCCCCTATACCTCCCCCCTCCCCACTGTCCAGGGCCCCAAACACCCCTTCCAGGTGAAACAGCGATTTACTTGTACTTCTCGCAATCTAGTATACTGTATTCGCTGCTCACGATGCGGTCTCCTCTACATTGGGGAGACCAAACGCAGATTGGGTGACCGCTTTGCCGAACACCTCCGTTCAGTCCGTAAGGGTGACCCCGAGCTTCCGGTCGCCTGTCATTTCAATTCACCGCTCCATTCCCACTCGGACCTCACCGTCCTTGGCCTCTTGTACTGTTCCACGGAAGCTCAACGTAAACTCGAGGAACAGCACCTCATCTTCCGATTAGGCACTCTGCAGCCTTCCGGTCTCAATATCGAGTTCAACAATTTCAGATCATAACCTCGGCCCCTATTTCATTTTCACTTATATTTTTCCACTCCTTTCCTTTCCCCCCCCCCCCCTTTCCTTTTGTTTCTCTCTCACACCTGGCAGCTATCTTTTGCCCTGCCAGTACACTTTACACCTAATCACAGCCTATTACCATCTCGTCTAGCTTCTAATCTCTTTTACTTCTTTTGGTTCTTTTATTCTTTTGTCCGATCGCAGCCCTGCCTTCGATCTAGTTCCTTTTCTCTCCAGTTTTGAAGAAGGGTCAAACCCGAAACGTCAACTCAAATTTCTCTCCATAGATACTTATGCGCTGGTTCACCAATAGGAATCCTTCACTTTCTGATTCCTCATTTGCATACGGCTAGCTATTAAATAGCGCATCCGGGAGACTTTCTCCATCACAAACCCTCACGTCCATTCACCAGGCCTGAAGCGGCGTCCAGGGGCATCGCCCCGAAAAAGGAGCCGAAGAAAGCGGCCACCAAGAAGCGGGCCAAAGGCGAGAAGAAGCGCAGGAAGACCAGGAAGCAGAGTTACAGCATCTACATGTACAAGGTGCTGAAGCAGGTCCACCCCGACCCGACACCGGCATCTCATTTACAAGCGGGTCGCTGAAAAGCTAAAATGAACTTAAATCTGTCAATTCAGGAACCAGTAATTTTAAAGGATCAATTTGCCATAATTCACAATTTAATAATGAATTATTCAGTCTCACAGATGCCATTTTAATGATTATTCAGTCCCACAGACGCTATAATTTTAATTAAAATGATTATTCAGTCCCACAAATGACAATCTTTAGCAGTAATGATTATTATTTAGTCTCACAAATGCCATAGTTTTAATTATTATTCAGTCCTAGATACCATAATTTTAACGATTATTATTCAATCCCACAGATGCAATGATTTTAATAACTGATTAATATTCAGTCCCACAGAGGGCCATCACTTTAACAATAACGAGTCTGATTCACAGACGAGCTCTTATTCTATAAGCCGCCTTCTTCGTTGGTGTCCGAGGTTGGAGCGGATTGAAAAACGCGCCAATCAGAGGCAGAGATTTGCCGGGTTTCAGCCAATCAGAAGGCGCGGCTGGGCTGGGCGGGGCCTGCGGCTGCTATAAAAGCGGCTGCTATAAAAGCCGGAGCGGGGAGGAGCAGTTGGAGAACAGAGTTAGAGAGGAGTCCGCCCCCACCCCCACCCCCCCCCTGGGGGAAGGACAGCCGCCCACCCGGGGAGAAGGGACAGCAGTCGGCCGGCACCTTGGGCAACAAGGGCTCGCCGGTGGGCGGGGCTATGACGTCACCCGCGCGCGGAGGAGGCGGCGGCCTTTTAACAGTGGGCGGGGCCCCGAGGCGTTGCGGGCTGCGATTGGTGAGCGCGGCTGTCAATCTACGAGTCGCAGCCAATAGAAGAGACGGACTCAGTGAGGGACTTTAAGCGCGGACTGTGTGGCCGCAGTGCGCATGCTCGGTGCTGCTCGCAGTCCCCGGATGAGGCTCCGGTTTGAGGAAGGAGATAAAATGGCGGCGGGACTGAGGAGTGGTGGATGGTGCGGTGAGTGTGGATCAGAGAATCTCCGGCATTTACAGCAGCGCCGGCTTCTCTTAGGCAATCTTTGGGAAGTAGTAGTAGTAGTAGTAGTAGTAGTAGTAGTGGTGGTGATTCCACGTTAGCCACCCTGTTAGTAACATCATCAAAAAACTAAAAGTTGTCAAACATGATTTCCCTCTCCGGGTAGCTCACCTCCGGAAAGCACAAAGTTTCCTGTTTATGAATTACGTTCAGTTCTTCACCCTCATTAGACCCTTGGTTCCCCACCATTTTTGGTATGCTTTTTGTGTCTTCTACTGTGAACAGATAAAAATATTTGTTTAACGTTTCTGCCATTTCCTTATTCCCCATAATAATTTCTCCTGTCTCAGCCTCTAAGGGACCAATGTTTACTTTTGCTACTCTCTTCCTTCCTACATACTTGTAGAAAATCTTACAATCTGCTTTTAGATTTCTTGCTCATTTTCTGTCATTGCATTTTTTCCCTTTTAGCAATTTTTGGTCAATCTTTGCTGGTTTCTGAAACTCTCAATCCTCAGGCTTACTATTATTCTTTGCAACATTATAAGCTTCTGTCAATCTAATGCTATCCTTACCTTCTTTAGTTAGCCATGGTTGGATCACTTCCTGTGGAGTTTGTTTCTCAATGGAATGTATTTTAGTTGAGAATTATGAAATATTTCTTTAAATGCTAGCCACTGCTTATCTAGCGCCATACCTTTTAATCTATTTTTCCAATCTACCTCCGTCAACTCTCCCCTCATACCTAATGTAATTGGCTTTATTTAAGTTTAAGACACTAGTTTCGGACTTAGGCAAGTCATCTTCAAAATTAATGTGAAGTTCTAACATATTATGATCACTCTGCCCCAGAGGATCCTTTACTATGAGATTGCTAATTAACCCTGTCTTATTACACAATACAAGTTCTAACATTGTTGGTTCCATGACATTTTGTTCCAGGAAACTGTCCCGAATGGATTCCATGAACACATCCCGCAGACTCTTGCTCCACAGCCCTGCAGGTTACGGCTCTTCAAGTGTACACCCAAGTACTTTTTAAATGTGCTGAGGGTCTCTGCCTCTACCGTCCTTTCAGACAGTGAGTTCCAGACCCCCACCACCCTCTGGGTGAAAAAAATTACATCTGCTCTGCACCCTCTAGTGGATGGACAGGGGAGAAAGGTCTTTACTAGCTGAGGCATAGAATATAAGAGCTGGGAGGTAATGCGTGAACTGTATAGCTAGGCCGCAGCTAGAATACTGCGTGCAGTTCTGGTCAACACATTACAGGAAGGCTGTGATTGCATTACAGAGGGTGCAGAGGAGACTTACGGGGATTTTGCCTGGGCTAGGGAATTTTTGCTATGTGGAAAGATTGGATAGGCTGGGGTTGTTTTCTTTGGAACAGAGAAGGCCAAGGAGACTCGATTGCGGTGTATCCAATTATTAGGGGCCAAGATACAGTGGATAGGAAAGACCTATTTCCCTTAGCAGAAGGGTCAATAATCAGGGGGGCATAGATTTAAAGCAGATCGTCAAAGGATTAGAGGGGTTTTGAGGTGAGTTTTTTACACCCAGAGGGTGGTGGAGGTCTGGAACTCACTGCCTGAAAGGGTGGTGGAGGCAGAGAACCTCATCACGTTTAAAAACTGCTTGGATATGCACTTGAAGTGCCGTAAGCTACCAGGCTACGGACCAAGTGCTGGAAAGTGGGATTAGAGTGGATAGATCTTTGTCAGCCGGCTCAGACAAGATGGGCCGAATGGCGGCCTTCTGTGCAGTAAATTTCTATGATTGTGTAACCCGGGGAGGATGGGCCCAGTGTGATCAGACAGTCTGTAACCCGGGGAGGATGGGCCCAGTGAGATCAGACAGTGTGTAACCCGGGGAGGATGGGCCCAGTGAGATCAGACAGTGTGTATCCCGGGGAGCATGGGTCCAGTGAGATCAGACTATGTTACCTGGGAAAGATGGCCCCAGCTTCGGTTTGCCTAAAGCACAGGGAAATTGTACATTTCTATCCAGAACTTTGGTGATTTGCTGGAAGCCCAGGCAGGCATGGCGTGGATCTGAGAAAAGGGACAACATCAGACAAAAGCACTCGGACGCAAACTTATTTTTATTAAGCTGAAGAAAGTCTACATTACATTACTTCAAACTATTCATGTTATTTTCAGTCCTGCCATAATTAGATCTCCCAGTGAAAGACTGAGTGATTGAGAAAGGTCCACAGCTGAGAGTAAACAGGGATTGTAGACTGAGGAACGACAGCAGGTGAACCAACACAGGATTGTGAGAGAACCAACCGGAGAGAACTCTTCCGATTCAAAGAGCTTCCAGAGATCGACTGGGGGAGAAAGGTCAGAGAGAGTCCCATTGACTCAGATACACACTGGTTCCTCCCTCCCTTCCATTTCCTGATTTACAGCTATTTCTGGGATGTTACTTGTATCCTCTATGGTGAAGACCGATACAAAATACCTGTACAATTCAACTGCCATCTCCTTATTTTCCATTATTAATTCCCTGACTTTTTATCGAACCAACACTCACTTTGTTAAATCTTTTCTTTATTAAATATCTATAGAAACTTACTATCTGTTTTTATATTTCTAGCTAGCTTTCTCTCGTACTCTAATTTTTCTCCTTATTAATCTTTTAGTCACTCTTTGCTGTTTTTTATATTCTGTCCTATCTTCTGACTTGCCAGCCATCTTTGCGCAATTATATGCTTTTTCTTTAAGTTGGATACTATCGTTAATTTGTTTAGTTAACCATGGATGGTGGGTCCTCCCCTTGGAATTTTTCTTTCTCGTTGGCATGTATATATTCTGTGTATTCTGAAATGTCCCCTTAAATGTCTGCCACTGCATCTCTATTGACCTATTCCTTAACCTAATTTGCCAGTTCACTTTAACTAGCTCTGCTTTCATGCCCTCGTAATTGCCCTTATTTAATTTTAAAATACTAGTCTTGGACCCACTCTTCTCTCCCTCAAACTGAAGGTAAAATTCAATCATATTATGATCGCTGCTACCTAGGGGCTCCTTCACCATGAGGTCTTTAATTAATCCTATCTCATTGCACAATACCAGGTCTAGTATAGCCTGCTCTCTGGTTGGCTCCAGAATGTGCTGTTGTAAGAAACTATCCTGAAAACATTCTATGAACTCCTCATTTAGGCTACCTTTGCCCATCTGATTTTTCCGGTCTCTATGTAGATTAAATTCCCCATGATTATTGCCGTACCTTTCAGACAAGCTCCCATTATTTCTTCCTTCATACTCCATCCTACCGTGTGGTTACTGTTAGGGGGCCTGTACACCACTCCCACAAGTGACTTCTTGCCTTTATCATTTCTCATCTCTACCCAAACCGCTTCCACATCCCGGTTTCCTGAACTTAGGTCATCCCTCTCTATTGTGCTAATACCATCATTAATTAACAGAGCCATCCCTCCACCTTTTCCTAGCTTTCTGTCCTTCCTAAATGTCACGTACTCTTCAATATTCAGGTCCCAATCTATGTCATCCTGCAGCCATGTTTTTGTAATGGCTATCAGATCATACTTATTTATTCCTATTTGCGCCATCAGTTCCTCTGTTTTGTTTTGAATGCTACGTGCATTCAGATGCAGAGCCTTTAGTTTTGTCCTTTTATTTTTGTAACCTCTAGCCTTAACTGTTGATTTACTCTTAGATTTGTCCTCTCTATCCCTTCCTGTCACGGTCTGTTTATCATTTCCCATATTAATACCTTTCTCTATTGCCTTGTCTCTACTCTTTGATTTACCACATCTTCCCAAATTTGATCCCTTGCCCCCACTATTTAGTTTAAAACCCTCTCTACTGCCCTAGTTATATGACTCGCCAGAACACTGGTCCCAGCACGGTTCGGGTGAAGACCGTCCCAACGATACAGATCCCACTTTCCCCAGTGTGGTGCCAGTGCCCCAGGAATCGAAACCCATTTCTCCCACACCAGTCTTTGAGCCACGCATTCATCTCTCTAATTTGATTTACCCTATGCCAATTTGCTCGTGGCTCAGGTAATAATGCAGACATTATTACCCTTGAGGTTCTGCTTTTTAATTTAGCCCCTAGCTGCTCACAGTCTCTCAGCAGAACCACTGGCAACACAGCCATCTGGACTCTCGCTCTTGGCTGCAGAGAACTGTATCTATCGCCCTGACTATGCTATCCCTTATTACCACTATATTCCTATTAACTCCCCCTGCTTGAATCGCTTCCTGTACCTCGGTGCCACGGTCAGTTTGCTCATCCACCCTGCAGCCACCGCTTTCATCCATACAGGCCGCAAGAACCTCAAACCTGTTGGACAATTGCAAAGGCTGAGGCTCCCATACCTGCCTCACCCTTTAATTCATTCAAATTAAATTAAAAGTAAGGCATGGCAGGAGAGCTCTGTGCCGTGGTATGCTCTTCCTGCACTATGTGGGAAATCAGGGACACTTCCTGTGTCCCTGACGACCAGGTGTGCGGGAAGTGTATCCAGCTGCAGCTACTGACAGACTGCATTGCGGCGCTGGAGCTGCGAGTGGATACATACTGGAGCATTCGCAATGCTGAGGACGTCGTGGATAGCACGTTTAGGGAGTTGGTCACACCGCAGGTAAAGGCTGCACAGGCAGGAAGAGAATGGGTGGCCACCAGGCAGAGTAGTAGGCGCAGGCAGGTAGTGCAGGGGTCCCCTGTGACCATCCCCCTCTCACAGATATGCCACTTTGGATATTGTTGGGGAGGATGGCTTATCGGGAAGGCAGCAGCAGCCAAATTCCTGGCACCGTGGGTGGTTCTGCTGCACAGGACGGGAGGAAAAAGAGTGGGCGAGCTATAGTAATAGGGGATTCTATTGTAAGGGGAACAGATAGGCGTTTCTGCAGCCACAAATGTGACTCCAGGATGGTATGTTGCCTCCTGGTGCAAGGGTGAAGGATGTCTCCAGAGCGGCTGCAGAACATTTTGGAAGGGGAGGGTGAACAGCTAGTTGTCGTGGTGCATATAGGTACCAACGATATAGGTACAAAACGGGATAGGTCCTAAAAGATGAATATAGGGAGTTAGGAGGTAAATTTAAAAATAGGACCTCCAAGGTAGTAATCTCAGGATTGCTACCAGTGCCACGTGCTAGTCAGAGTAGAAATAGAAGAATATTTCAGATGACTATGTGGCTAGAGGAATGGTGCAAGGGGGAGGGATTCAAATTCCTGGGACATTGGAGCCGGTTCTGGGGGAGGTGGGGCTAGTACAAACCGGACGGTTTGCACCTGGGCAGGACCGGGTCCGATGTCCTAGGGGGAGTGTTTGCTAGTGCTCTGGGGGAGGGTTTAAACTAAAATGGCAGGGGGTTGGGAACCTGAGCAGGGTTAGTGGGAGTGTTATACAGACCGCCAAACAGTAATGCGGAGGTTGGGGATGGCATTAAACGGGAAATTAGAGACGTGTGCAATAAGGGCACAGCAGTTATCATGGGTGACTTTAATCTACATATAGATTGGGCTAACCAAATTAGTAACCATATACTGTGGAGGAGGAATTCCTGGATGGTTTCCTGGACCAATATGTCGAGAAACCAGCTAGAGATCAGGCCATTTTAGACTGGGTATTATGTAATGAGAAAGGATTAATTAGCAATCTTGTGCGAGGCCCCTTGGGTCAGAGCGATCATAACATGATAGAATTCTTCATTAAGATGGAGAGTGAAGTAGTTGACTCCGAGACTAGGGTCCTGAATTTAAATAAAGGAAACTACGATGGTATGAGGCGCGAGTTAGGTAGGATTGATTGGGGAATGTTACTCAAAGGGTTGATGGTGGATAGGCAATTGCAAACATTCAAAGATCGCATGGATGAACTACAGAATTTGTTCATCCCTGTTTGGCATTAAAAATAAAACAAAAAAGGTGACTCAACTGTGGCTAACAAGGGAAATTAGGGATAGCATAAGATCCAAGGAGAGGACATATAAATTGGCCAGAAAAAGCAGTAAACCTGAGGATTGGGAGCAGTTTAGGATTCAGCAAAGGTGGACAAAGGGATTAATTAAGAGGGGGAAAATAGAGTATGAGAGTAAGCTTTCAGGGAACATAAAAACTAACTGTAGATATGTGAAGAGAAAAAGATTGATGAAGTCAAGCACAGGTCCCTTGCAGTCAAAATCAGGGGAATTTATAATGGGGAACAAAGAAATGGCAGGCCAATTAAATACATACTTTGGTTCTGTCTTCACAAAGGAGGACACAAATAACCTCCCAGAGATGCCGGGGAACATAGGGTCTAATGAGAGGGAGGAACTGAAAGAAATCAGTATTTGTAGGGAAATGGTGTTAGGGAAATTGACGGGATTGAAGGCCGATAAATCCCCAGGGCCTGATAATCGACATCCTAGGGTACTTAAGGAAGTAGCCCTAGAAATAGTAGATGCATTGCTGGTCATCTTCCAAAATTCGATAGACTCTGGAACAGTTCCCATGGGTTGGAGGGTAGCTAATATTACCTCACTATTCAAAAAAGGTGGCCGACAGAAAATGGGGAAAATGCTAGAGTCCATTATAAAAGATGTAATAGCAGAGCACTTGGAAAAACAGTGACAGGATCGGACAAAGTCAACATGGATTTACAAAAGGTAAATCATGCTTGACTAATCTACTGGAATTCTTTGAGGATGTAACTGGTAGAATAGATAAGGGAGAACCAGTGGATATGGTGTATTTGGACTTTCAGAAGGCTTTCGATTAGGTACCGTATAAGAGATTAGCGTGTAAAGTTAAGGCACATGGGATTGGGGGCAAGGTACTGACTTGGATAGAGAACTGGGTGGCTGACAGGAAAAGAGTTGGAATAAATGGCTCTTTTTTCCGAGTGGCAGGCAGTGACTAGTGGGGTACCGCAGGGATCAGTCCTAGGACCCCAGCTATTCACAATATATATAAATGATCTAGGCGAGGGAACTAGATGTAACATCTCCAAGTTTGCAGATGACACAAAGCAGGGTGGGCGTGTGTGAGGAGGATGCCGAAAAACTCCAGTATGATTTGGACAGGTTGGGTGATTAGGCAGAAGCATGGCAGATGCAGTATAATGTGGATAAATGCGAGGTTATCCACTTTGGTGGCAAAAACAGGAAGGTGGATTATTATCTGAATGGCAATAGATTGGGAGAAGGGGAGGTGCAACGAGACCTGGGTGTCCTTGTGCACCAGTCGCTGAAGGTAAGCATGCAGGTGCAGCAGGCGGTTAAGAAGACAAATGGTATGTTGGCCTTCGTAGCGAGAGGGTTTGAGTACAGGAACAAGGATGTCTCGCTGCAGTTGTACAGGGCCTTGGTGAGACCACATCGTGAGTATTGTGTGCAGTTTTGGTCGCCTTATCTGAGGAAGGATGTTCTTGCCGTGGAAGGAGTTCAACGAAGATTCACCAGGCTGATACTTGGGATGGCAGGAATGACTTATGAGGAGAGATTGGGACGCTTGGGCTTGTACTCACTGGAGTTTAGAAGAATGAGAGGGGATCTCATTGAAACTTATAAAATTCTGACAGGACTGGACAGACTAGATGCAGGAAGGATGTTCCCAATGGTCGGGGAGTCCAGAACCAGGGGTCACAGTCTAAGGATACGGGGTAAGCCATTTTGGACAGAAATGAGGAGGAATTTTTTCACCCAGAGAGTGGTGAACCTGTGGAATTCTCTACCACAGAAGGCAGTAGAGGCCAATACATTAAATATATTCAAGAAGGAGTTGGATATATTTTTTAAGGCTAAAGGGATCAAGGGGTATAGGGAGAAGGCAGGGACAGGGTACTGAATTAGATGATCAGCCATGATTGCGTTGAATGGCGGAGCAGGCTAGAGGGGCCGAATGGCCTACTCCTGCTCCTATCTTCTATGTTTGTATGGTTCTATGCTTTAGTTTGAGCTGGAGTGGAGATGGAGGAGAAGCTGCTGGGTTTAACCGCCAATACTTCTGAGCCCAGGAGGACCCAACAATTTGCAATGTGAGACTGTCAAGGGAGGTGGATTCTAGGGGAGATTAGGTTGTTAAACAGACACTGTCTGTACATAGAGTCATAGAGTTATACAGCACAGAAAGAGGCCCTTCTGCCCATCGTGTCCACGCCGGCCATCAAGCCCTGTCTAATCTAATCCCATTTTCCAGCATTTGGTCTGTAGCCTTGTATGCTATGGCATTTCAAGTGCTTATCCAAATGCTTCTTGAATGTTATGAGGGTTCCTGCCTCTACCACCCTTTCAGGCAGTGAGCTCCAGATTCCAACCACCCTCTGGGTGAAAAGGTTCTTCCTCAAATCCCCTCTAAACCTCCTGCCCCTTACCTTGACTCTATGCCCCCTTGTTATCGACCCCTCTACTGAGGGAAAAGGTTCCTTTCTATCTACCCTATCTATGCCCCTCATAATTTTGTACACCTCAATCAGGTCCCCCCTCAGCCTTCTCTGCTCCAAGGAAAACAACCCCAGCCTGTCCAGTCTTTCTTCATAGCTGAAGCGCTCCAGCCCAGGTAACATCCTGGTGAATCTCCTCTGCACCCTCTCCAAAGCAATCACATCCTTCCGATAGTGTGGCGACCAGAACTGTACACAGTATTCCAGCTGTGGCCTAACCAGCGTTTTGTACAGCTCCATCATAACCTCCCTGCTCTTATATTCTATGCCTCGGCTAATGAAGGCAAGTATCCCATATGCCTTTTTAACCACCTTATCCACCTGTTCTGCTGCCTTCAGGGATCTATGTACATGCACACCAAGGTTCCTCTGTCTTTCCTAGGGTCCTACCATTCATTGTGTATTCCCTTGCCTTAGCCCCTCCAAAATGCATCACCTCACACTTTTCAGGGTTAATTTCCATTTGCCACTGTTCTGCCCATCTGACCAACCCATCTATATCGTCCTGCAGACTGAAGCTACCCTCCTCGCTATTTACCACCCCACCAATTTTCATGTCCTCTGCAAACTTACTGATCATACCTTTTACATTCACATCCAAATCATTAATGTAGACCACAAACAGCAAGGGACCCAGTACCGATCCCTGCGGTACCCCACTGGACACAGGCTTCCAGTCACAAAAACAACCTTCGACCATCACCTTCTGCCACTAAGCCAGTTTTGGATCCAATGTGCCAAGGCACCCTGGATCCCATGGGCTCTTACCTTCTTGGCCAGTCTCCTATGCGGGACTTTATCGAAAGCCTTACTGAAATCCATGTATGCCACATCCACTGCACTACCCTCATCCACACACCTAGTCACCCCCTCAATTCAATCAAATTGGTCAGACATGATCTTCCCTTGACAAAGCCATGCTGACTATCCCTGATTAATCCTTGCCTCTCCAAGTGGAGACTAATTCTGTCCCTCAGAATTTTTTCCAATAATTTCCCTACCACTGATGTTGGGCTCACTGGCCTGTAATTCCCTGGTTTATCCCTGTGGTAAACCACTGTTAACCTGTACATGCCTGTGTGGTAAACCACTGTTAACCCTGTACAAGTCCAGGCATGTCTCAGCCCCTGGCTCCACCCCTAAGCCCGGGTATAAAGGTGACTCACCACCCTTCCCCCGGGAGCTCTTAGGATGGATTCACTAGCAGAGGCGTGCTCTAGTTCTTAGTCAATAAAAGCCTACTTCATATAAGTCCATCTCGTAGCTTTTGGTATTGTTGATAGTGCATCAATCCCTACTACCCTTCTTGAATAATGGTACTACGTTAGCTGTTCTCCAGTCCTCTGGCACATCCCCTGTGGCCAGAGAGGTTCTGAAAATTTGTGTCAGAGCCCCTGCAATCTCCTCCTTTGCCTCACACAGCAGCCTGGGATACATCTCGTCCGGGCCTGGGGATTTATCCACTTTTAAGCCTGCTAAAACCGTTAGTACCTCCTCCCTCTCGATGCTAATATGTTCAAGTATATCACAGTCCACCTGCCCGATTTCTATGTCTACATCGTCCTTCTCCATAGTGAACGCAGATGCAAAAAATTCATTTAAAACCCCACCTACATCTTCTGGCTCCACACACAGATTGCCACTTTGGTCCCTAATGGGCCCTACTCTTTCCCTAGTTATCCTCTTGCCCTTAATATACTTATAAAACACCTTAGGATTTTCCTTTATTTTGCTCGCCAGTGTTATTTCATGGCCCCTCCTCGCTCTCCTAATGCAATGTAAAAGAGTATTGTTTTAGGAACAAGTATTTCTGTACAGGCTTTTAATCCAGTTTACATCTACAGATTTGTTTTAATTCATTCTTGGGATGTGGGTGTCGCTCGCAAGAGCAGCAAATATTGCCAATCCCCAGTTTCCTGTTGAGAAGGGGGTGGTGAGTCGCCTTCTTGAACTACTGCAGTCCGTGTGGTGAAGGTATTCCCACAATGTTGTTCGGTAAGGAGTTCCAGGATTATGACCCAGCAACGATGAATATATCTGAGTCAGGATGATGTGTGACTTGGAGGGAAACTTGGATGTGATGGTGCTCCCATACAACAGCTGCCCTTGTCCTTCTAGGTGGTGGAGGTTGCGGGTTTTGGAGGTTTTATCAAAGTTCTGGTCGAGTTGCAGATGTATAAAGTTCCTTTCCTTCGCCCCCTCCCCCTCCCACCTCCCTCTCTCTCTCCCCTCCCATAGAGGCCAGAGTCTTGTGTAGGCCCAGACCAGGTGGCGGATTCCCTTCCCTGAAGGACGTTAGTGAACCAGTTGGGTTTTTATGACAATCCGGCAGCTTTCATGGTCACTTTTTTCTAGTGCCGGTCCCACAAATGACCAGATTCACTGAGCTCAATTTCACAACCTGCCTTTGTTTTCTTGTGGGTTGTCTCTCACGCTCCCTGTTTTAAATTAATTTTACAGGGCACTGGAAGGTGAGGATTTACAGACGGTAAGCTCAAACCAAACATCACTTCAAGATCTGACAGTCACTCGACTCATCGGATCTGAATATCACCGGCCTCTGAACATGGAAGCAAAAAGCATCGTTCACAGCGGGGAGAAACCGTACACGTGTTCTGCGTGTGGCCGAGGCTTCAGGCATCCCTCTGGCCTATCGAGACACAAGCGCATTCACACTGGGCAGAGGGCGTTCACCTGCTCTGAGTGTGGGAAGGGATTCACTAATTCATCCAACCTGCTGACACACCAGCATGTTCACACTGGAGAGAGACCATTCACCTGCTCCGAGTGTGGGAAGGGATTCACTAATTCATCCAACCTGCTGACACACCAGCGTGTTCACACTGGAGAGAGGCCGTTCACCTGCTCTGAGTGTGGGAAGGGATTCACTCAGTTATCCAACCTGCTGAGACACCAGCGAGTTCAAACTGATGAGAGAACTTTTAACTGCTCGGACTGTGGGAAGTGCTTTAAAACTTCTTGGGAACTGATACGCCATCAACGTGTTCACACTGACGAGAGACCGTTCAGGTGCTCTCACTGCGGGACTGGGTTCAGGCAGTCATCTGAGCTCACTATACACCAGCGCACTCACACTGGGGAGAGGCCGTTCACCTGCCCTGAGTGTGGGAAGGGATTCACTAGTTCAACCCACCTGCTGACACACCAGCGAGTTCACACTGATGAGAGACCTTTCAAATGCCCAGACTGTGTGAAGTGCTTTAAAAGTTCCAGGGAAGTGATACGCCATCAACGTGTTCACACTGATGAGAGACCGTTCAGGTGCTCTCGCTGCGGGTCTGGGTTCAGGCGATCATCTGAGCTCACTATACACCAGCGCACTCACACTGGGGAGAGGCCGTTCACCTGCTCGGAGTGTGGGAAGGGATTCACTAATTCATCCCACCTGATGACACACCAGCGAGCTCACACTGGGGAGAGGCCGTTCACCTGCTCGGAGTGTGGGAAGGGATTCACTCGCTCATCCAACCTGCTGACACACCAGCGAGTTCACAAGTGACTGCAGGGGTTGGATTCTGTTGTTGCTGCTGTTAGTCACATCCAGGACTGAACCATGTTCATTCTGACAGGTGGGGATTGTTTCTGCTGATGTTAATAACTCCAGGAACTGGGCTGGAGTTTAATATTCTGGATAGATGTCAAATAAACCAGCTTTGTTTTAAACACATTGTAGATCTTTGTCTTTCCCACCTGAGTGTTTAGCATCACCTGGCTGGAGCTCAGAAAGGACAATCTTGGGGAGGATCGTACGGCGGGAACAGAACTCCAGTCTGGACACAGTCCTTCAGGGCCACACTGAGAGGGGCAAACAGCACTTTGGTCTTTCTTGTCTCTCTCCACTGAAAGCTAAGTTGCCGTGTGGGTTAATCTCGAGGCGTGTGTGAAACGTGTCCCAGCCAATCTTTGCCATGGTTCAGAGCTCCTAGGCACGGTTCAGAGCTCCTAGGCACGGAACAGAAGGCTCCTTTAGGAATGTACCCCAGTGCTTTTTTTTTAATGGCCTTATTAACCTGTGTTGCTGCTTTTAGTGATTTGTGTATCTGTGTCCCTGGATCCCTCTGCTCCTCCAGCCCATTTAGACTCGAGGGGAAATTCGGTGGCACCCCCTTTGGGCCGCTAACGTCACCGGGGCTAATTTTAGCCCCCTGAAAAAGTTAGTGCCCCTGCACATTAAATTCAGTGGTAGCACCCCAAGCAGGAGGCGGGGTGCTAGTGGAAGTGCTCCCCTCCCTCTTGAGGCGCTACCAGTGAATTTCACGGTGCTTCGTGTATCAGCGCCACGCTCGCCGGCACATAGTACCGCGTCATAGCAGACCTCCCTCCCTGATTAAAGCGGAGGGGCCTAGCACTGCGCACACCGGGGCCCTGCTGGACCACCGGGGAGCGGGGGTGGCGGATCAAGAGGAGCGCCCGACAGCGATCACGGCCGACACCCCGAAGAAGAAAGGGGAAGGGGGCAGGTGCTCGCAGTTGGCCAAAATAAAAAGTTGCCGCCTGACACCTGCCCTTTAAGTGGTGTCGCCGTGGCTGCAGGAACGACCCCTGACGCTGTCGGACATATCGTCCGGCGATAGGTCAGGGGTTGCAGCCGGGGTGCTGTGCACGGCGATGACGTCATTGCCGGCAGTGCAGTGCCGCGGGGCGCAACCAGCTGCCGCCGCCGCTAACCTTCCACTGAATATCACAGGAGGCACAAAGCAACACAATTTCACCCCCTTGTCCAAGTCATGTGTGGCCTCCTCATTCTTCCCACCAAAACACACCACCTCACACTGATCTACAGTGAAATTCATTAACACACTACCTCACACTGATCTATAGTGACATTCATTAACACACCACTTCACACTGACTTATAGTGACATTCATTAACACACCACCTCTCACTGATCTTTTGTGAAATTCATTTTCCAATTACACCCCCATGCTGAAATTTTTTCATGGCTTCTTGCATTTTGTCTTCCTCAGTATTAACTCTACCTTTTTTGGTGTTATCGACAAACTTTGAAATTGTTCTTATGATTCCCGAGTCCAAATCATTTATGAACAACAGTGATCCCAGCACAAATCCCTGTGGAACACCATTGTACCTGAACTCTTAAATCGCTCTGCTCCTCTACTTTTAAAGTTTTACGTAAGAACATAAGAATTATGAGCAGGAGTATGTCACACGGCCCCTCGAGCCTGCTCCGCCATTCAGTAAGATCATGACTGATCATTGACCTCAGCACCACTTTCTCACCCGATCACCATATCCCTTGATTCCCCTAGAGTCCAAATATCTAACTATCTCAGCCTTGAATATACTCAAAGACTCAGCATTCACAGCCCTCTGGGGCAGAGAATTCCAAAGATTCACAACCCTCTGAGTGAAGAAATTCCTCCTTATCTCAGTCTTAAATGGCCGACCACTTATCCTGAGATTATGCCCCTTAGTTGTACACACTCCAGCCAGGGGAAACAGCCTCTCATCATCTACCCTGTCGATATCCCTCAAAATCTTGTATGTTGCAACTTAAAATGTACATTTCCCCTCATTTTTCCTCCCAAAATGTATCACTTCACATATCTCTACACTAAATTTCAGCTGACTTCTACCTGACTTCTACCTGTTCAATCTACTAACCCATGTATATCACACTGAAATCACTCTTCACAGTTCCCCACACTCCCTATTGTAGTCTCATCTAGATATTTTGATCTTGTGCTCCATAAACTATCCATGCTGCCCCACTCCCTTTAATACCATGAACCTTAACTTGTCCTCCCACTTTTAAAGCTTTGTGTATCTGAGCCGCTTGTTTCCTACAATACAACACTGTCAGTGACTACACTTCCAAAGTACTTCATTGGCTGTGAAGCACATTGCGACGTCCTGAGGTGGTGAAAGGTGCTATATAAATGCAAGTCTTTCTTTCTTGTAGGTTTTCGAGATATTAACATAAAAGCTAAAATTCATTGTCATGAAGTGTGTCATGTAATATGCATTATGGGAAAGAGAAGTTTAGTCTGAGTTAGAAACTCAAACCGGTGTTTCACTGCAGAGAGATCGCCATGGCAACACTGATGAGACATTCCATTCACTGAATCGACTGGTTGGAATCTGTAATCAGATCAGGGGAAAAACAGGTTTTGTCTGTTATTAAACACAATATAAGCTTAAAGCAGAGTGAGTAGTAGAATAGTTTAAATTATAATGTGTGCTGTTCATATGTATATTTGTGAAACTATAAGAAATAACAATTAACAGCAGGAATGGTAGTTTAGGGATGATGAGAACATAAGAAACAGGAGCAGGAGTAGGCCAATCGGCCCCCCGAGCCCGCTCCGCCACTCAACAAGATCATGGCTGATCCGATCCTAACCGCCAATCCACTATGACAGGACTATCTCCTGAATCTAACAGAATTAGACACACGAAACAGGAGCAGGATCAGGCTACCTGGGCCCGCTCCGCTACCCACAGAGCCATGACCGATCCGCACCTAAACTCATGTCCAAATTCCTGCCCGCTCCCCGTAACCCTTAATTCCCTTTTCTTCTAGGAAACTGTCTATTTCTGTTTTAAATTTATGTAATGATGTAGCTTCGACAGCTTTTTGGGGCAGCATATTCCATGGACCTACCACCCTCTGAGTGAAGTAGTTCCTCCTCATCTCAGTTTTGAAAGAGCAGCAGAACATTACTGAAGGAAAGTAACTGTTGGGAATCAGGGAATGTGTCCTTGTAAATCACAGATTAGCGAACTTCCAGCTGTCTTTTCCTTGCTTCCTGCCAAAACCCAGCAGAGAAGACAAAGAAGAGTCAGGTGCCAGAGATGGATCACTGCAGGGTATAAAAGTGAGGGGAAACTGATGTAAGGGGGCAGTTGGGACTGGAGATCAAGCTCAGGGCACCTGAGGTTCCATCCAGCGAGCTGACCTCATGTAATGTTAGTGGGGGTGGTATACAGACCTCCAAACAGTAATGCAGAAGTTCGGGATTGCATTAAATGGGAAATTAGAGATGCGTGCAATAAGGGCACAGCAGTTATCATGGGTTAATTTAATCTACATATAGATTGGGCTAACCAAATTAGTAACAATACTGTGGAGGAGGAATTCCTGGACTGTATACAGGATGGTTTTCTGGACCAATATGTCGAGGAATCAACTAGAGATCATGCCATCTTAGACTGGGTATTATGTAATGAGAAAGGATTAAGTAGCAATCTTGTTGTGCGAGGCCCTTTGGGTCAGAGCGAACATAATATGATAGAATTCTTCATTAAGATGGAGAGTGAAGTATTTGACTCGGAGACTAGGGTCCTGAATTTAAATAAAGGAAACTACGATGGTCTGAGGAGCGAGTTGGGTAGGATTGATTGGGGAATGTCACTCAAAGGGTTGATGGTGGATAGGCAATGGCAAACATTCAAAAATCGCATGGATGAACTACAGAATTTGATCATCCCTGTTTGGCATAACAATAAAACAAAAAAGGTGACTCAACTGTGGCTAACAAGGGTAATTAGGGATCGCATAGGATCCAAGGAGAGGACATACAAGCTGGCCAGAAAAATCAGTAAACCTGAGGATTGGGAGCAGTTTAGGATTCAGCAAAGGAGGACAAAGGAATTAATTAAGAGGGGGAAAATAGAGTATGAGAGTAAGCTTTCAGGGAACATCAAAACTGACTGTAAAAGCTTTAATAGATACTATCTGGAGTGCCCGGCGGTGCCGAGGCTTTTTCGAGGGCATGTTGTTGTTGGAAGAGAGA